>NC_133751.1:138508761-138812464 GCF_036562045.2 Rhinolophus sinicus | reverse complement strand
GGCTGCCCAGGTAGTTTGACCACAGGAAGAGACTACACTGACAATGTCAACTCAAGTATTCCAGTCCAATTACACTTAGTGCATTAAAATTGTAAGTGGCCATTCTTCAGTTTATTCACTGTCTCAGTGGGGTCAGCTTAACTGCATCTGAGAGGCTGAGTAACTTGGTCTTTACAGTGGAGGGCCAGAGCCTGGAACCTGAGATCAAAGCAAAAGAATCAGTATTTCCAAACATCAACTTTCAATGGGCACTTTCCTCCTGTCGGCTGAACTTCTCTGGAATGGTGATGTATACTCCCACAGGCTACACGGACAGTGGTACAGTAAGAGTGGAGCTTTCTGAAGCTAATAAAATTCCACCTCATGCTGACAGCATCATAGCATCACTGGCAGCTCTCGTGCTCTGGGGACCAAGGGAAACAACGCTGTGACACGCTACACATGCTTCAGCTGTTTGGCAGTTCTGCTTCTGATAAAATTTTGTAACCTTCACTAATTAAATCAAGAATGTACTTTAACCTTAGACTGGGAAGGGGGGTAGGTCTCTTTCCATCAACAAGCAGAGCAGCAGTGTTTCCTATATAACAGAACTATCAAAATAACACCGCTTCCTACCGTCCCACAGGAGGTGTTAGGGGATGAAAACACTGCCTCAGATTTCCTTCTCTGGGGCTTCTTGTTCCCGTTAGAAATGCCCTTCTAACTGTTAAGTACCCTTTTTGTATCTTAGGTAATAAGAATTCAATACACAGCTTACAGTTAAAGATCCTGACATTTCTTTCCAGTGTTAACTGTACTTTCTTGGTCAACTGCTATTTTTATGTCGTTATATAGCAAATTTTTATTTTATGGAATAATCTTGGTTTTAATCATTCTGTGAAAATTATCTGTAGCTGTTCCAAGGCAACTAGTCCTGTATCACGGCATCACTATTATCATGGTGACAGCATCAATTTGAGAGGACAAGAATTATTTGCTAATAAAGTAGTCCTATTATTATGTCACATGATTAAAAACGCACAAAATCAGAATTCTATTACTTTTATACCCTAAGAAAAAGTTCTGTCACTTAGCTCTTTGTCTACTAGAAAGTAGTAGAAATCAGTATTTAACTAGCAAAGTGTCTGCGGTAAATTTATTATTCTCAAGACATCTCTGAGTTATTTGATTTACTTACTTTAGGGTTTTGGGGATGGGAAGATAAAAATTATTCTACCATACGGCCTTTTCTCTTAGACTGCTACTAACTCCATCAGGACAGGATCATTTAATTTGTTTACATACAAAACGCATGATCTAACAATTTAAATATATATAATTTTAAATATGCAAATGATCAATTACATGTAAAAATTAAAGTTTTTTTATATGTAAAATAGTCCATTAAGCAATAAATAGCTAATAACCAATGACTACCACCCCATCATTATGTTACAGGTTGTGAGGAAGGGATAGAAACTTAAAGATAAATCCACTACCTAAAGAAACTTACAATGTACAAAAAAGGAAAAGGAAGAAATACCAATTAAACAGAGAACAATGTAAGAACTTGGGAACTCTGTATTAGTGCAATGAGACACAGCGCAGAGTCACAAAAACGCCATCTGGGACTGCCTGTGTTGGTAGCTTAAGATGCAAGAATTCAGATGACAGATACTGAAGAAAACAGCAACAAGTAAGACGAAGAGGAGAAATGGAAGAAGAGACGAAGAAAGGAGACACAAAAATCATGAAACACGGAGGTCAAGAGCATTCAGTAAAAACGGCAGGGATATGAAGTAGAATTGAGGCTGAAAAGAGGCTACTGGATGACAATTAGGAGGTCACTGGTGACTTTACTATAATTTCAGTAAACTGAAATGGATCATGGTGACTAATCTTTTGAAAATTTAATTATGACCAAAAAAAAAAGGAGCAATATAGGGACCCTTGGCACATTTTTGGGCAAAGAGAAGATTGAATAAATGAGAGAAGAGATAACTGAAAATGAAACATTCAAGGAATATATAGGCACACAAGGATGCGTTAGAATTAGAAACCTGGGGAGTAAAGGAAAGGGGTAAAAGACATGTGATTCTGAGTTTTGAGTTACTGGACAGAAAAAGAATACATCATGGGATCATCTGGAGTTGAGAAGATTAGGAAAGGTTAAAATTGAAAGGTCTGCAGAGATGCCAACAGGCAGCATGAAGAGAGAAAAAAGAAAATCCTAGAGCTTGAGAAAAGAGGTCAAGGCCAAAGGTCACCCACAGAAACGCTCGCTGAGGTGATACTACCCCAAAATACATAGAATAAGAATACCAAGAACAGAATTTCAAGAGACCCTGATATTTGCAGGAGTTGAATGAAAAGGAGCAGATAAAAGAAAGTAGGAAGAGATGGTCATGGAAAATAATAAGAAAAACCAGAAGGGGATGGATTGTATCCTAAAGACCAAAGGTGATGACAGTCAAGAAATAGGGAGAGCTCAAATAAAACAAAAAGGATGCAGACTGAAAATAATCACAGCATTTAACACATTTAACAACAGGAGTTTTCAGTAATGACCACTGCACTAGTCTCCACAGAATGATGGGGGCAGAAGCATTGTCTCAGTCTATCTTCTATGTCTTTCTCTACCAACCTAGTAAGTATTGGTGTTAACCACAAAGTTTATTATTCCTTGTCCTTGAACATGGTACTATGCTAGCCCCCAATAAGGAAAAAAAAAAGAAATCCATGAATCTGCACATCAGGGACTTGGACGGAGGGCAGCCTTTCAGTATCTTTAATCCTTGGTTCTAATAACAGGACCATTATCTTGTTTCTATGACAAAAACCTCCACCTTCATCCCCAATGCTGACAGCAGATGCCACCATGCTCTGAACCTAGCCAGTCACTTTAGGGCTTTGAAGCTTGCCATTGAGCAAAGACAACTAAAATAGGATAATGACGATCATATGTGGATAGCTAATTGTTACTATTTATATGCTTTTTGTTTATCCTGTCCCCACTTAGACAATAAGCTCCACAAGGGCAGAACTTCTGTCACCTCTCCTGTTCACTAAATAAATATTACTGATTGAATGAAAGAAAGCAATTTACTGAGAAGTGAAGGCTTCTGATGATATAATTTCAGCCACCATGAATAATTTCTGAGCAATCAAAGAAAACAGTAGAACTACTGAAAGATTGACTGAGCCTAACATTGCTAGGAAAATTTGTACATAAAGAAAAACTGAAGCTGTATCTGATGCCAGTGATCAAAATCCTAGAAAAACTGTGAGCACTAACTATAATGAATATCAATTTGATAATTAATACAAATTTCCAATGAAAAAACCAAGACACTCTCTCAAAATGCCAATTAAGTTGAATTTTACAAAATTCAGTTTTCAACATACTTCTTTGGATCGTACACTAGATATTGCTTTCATCAAAATGAGAGGGAAAGACTGGTAGCTAAGCAAGCAGTAGTCACTTTACAATGGAAAAGTTTCTGGAAATGTTCAGAATAGCTGTTAATGCCTCAGGATTCAAAAGACTTAAGTTGGGAGTTGAGGGAAAATAATGAATTCGTATGGGTTAACTACTGAAAAGTTTTAAGTCTATTGTAAGTTTACTGATATTTGTAACTTACTACATTAATAACAAGTAGCATATTAATATACCACACAAGTACACAACAATTATTTTAAAAAATAGCTTATTTTTAAAATCTAATCACAATATCAACACATGCTCAGTATAATAAATTTGTAAAACACAAAAATAGAATAAAGAACATAAAAATCACCAATAATTTCATCACTGAAATATAACCATTGTTGGCATTTTGTTTGACTTTCCTGTTCTTTTATTCTATGCACAAGTATAAATGTAAATGCTTTAAACAAACCTCAGTTTTCCACTTAAACAGTTCTATACCCTGTTTTTGAAATGTAACATAATAAAATGAGAACTCTCCTGTGGCATTAGATATCATTCAAAATAACAATTTTGAATGGCTGTGTGATAATTGCACCACAGAGACAACTTGTAAGTTATTCTAAAGATCTGTTCAGAAATCTTTGGCATTTTCACTAATTATTTTTCTTGAGAATGAGTCCTAGAGGTAGGATTACTAAATCAAAAGGTGTAACATTTTAAGGTTCCTGACATATGCGTACGCTGCCTAATTGCTCTCCAGAAAGACCAAACCATTTTAAATTCTCTATATCATATATATAACTAAGTTCTTCATTACTTTGTGAATAACTTTTCCTTCACGTAAAATTTTAAATAATATACAAATAAGTAAAACTAAAATACATTTAAAATGGTAATAGAGTACCTTAATATAAATCTGAGCAACTGAGCAAGATTTGGTATGAGATGTCTGCCTTAGAGACCCAACCAAGCAAATTTAGTTACTGAAGCACCAAAAAGACAGCCCTATGAAAAGGATCAAGAAGATATTATAATATTGTAACTAGTATTATTTTTATATCCAAACAAGAAAAAAGTCAGAACAGTACTCTTCATACTATTATTCAAAGAAATTATGCTTAAGCATTCAGTTCAAGGAATACTGTAAATAGACATTCTAGTACGTCAGGAAAAGTTCCGCAGACAGTAAAACACAATGTACTTAGGTCTAAAGAAAATGTAAAATAAATCTGCTAATTGGATTAATTGTAAGACAAGAAACATTTTTACAATGTACAGTACCTGATTAGAACTGGCTTTTTCAAGTCTGTCAATCATAATTTCAAATTGCAAAGGCTTAATTTCCATCTTTCTGTTAAGTCTATTTAATAAGGTCTCATCTTCTGAATCCATATCATAATCTGGTTGCTCGTTGTCTAGATTAAAGGCTAGAAAAGAAAAGAAAAATTCTTCAAACTGAGGAGAAAATATAAAGTTAGACAGTGTTTGTACTGACCACAGGATACTCCTAAATTATAATGCTGTGACCACAGAAGAGCTCACTAGTAGGTATATAAAAATTGGTTTCATACACCAAGGGCAGAGTGAAAGAAAAAACGATTTTAAAGTTTAATAGAATAGCAAAAGCAATAACAAAAATTTATCTTAAAAACAAAGGATCACAAATATATGCCAAAATATAAACTAGCAATTATAAAAAATGATGACATATTTATCAACATGGTAGTCTGGTAGCATAATGAGAAGCTATAGAACAATATTAAGAATCTAGAAATAATCTCAAGTACAAGATATATAATGTGAATGACATGTCATATCACTGATAAAATAGGTTATTTAAAAAAAAGGGGGAGGTGTTAGCATGACAGACTAATGACAGACTAGCTATCTTAAAAAAAATGGAGTTTGATTCCTACCTCATTCCAAATACCAATAAATGATATACTCAACAAAATTTTATAGTAAAAAATAAAACACAAAACTATTAGAAGAAAATGCAAGGGGAAAAATGTATTGGCAGGTACAATATCAAAAATCATAACACTGATTAAATAAATGCAAATACAGTAACGAGATAATGTTTCACTCATCACATAGACTAAGACCTAAAACTTGACATACTATTTTGGAATGAATGGGGGAAGAAAGCCTTCACAAACACTGAGGAGGAAATTATAAACTGGTATTTAGTATTTAGTTCCTAGTTCTAGAAATGTATCTAATACACTTACACAGAGACAAAAATATACAAATAAGAATATTAGACTGACACTGTAAGAAGTAAAAAAATATAAAACAAGCAGTGGGTTAGAGAAATAAGTGATGGTTTGTACATACACAGCATAGAATGAAGCCCTGAGAATGAATGACAGTAACATATGTGTTCTGATATGGAATGAAACCAATCTTCCCTAACATTCAATGAAAAAAGCTGAGGTACAGAATAGTGTATACAGTGCACTAAGCTAAGTTTTAAAAAGGGTAGGAGTATATATTTTTAAATACTCTTACAAATGCACAGAATATTTTTGAAAGGACACACAAGAAACTGGTAATAGTTCTCCACTTCTGGGAGTGGAATGTACAGTAAGGGTTCAAGGACAGTGAATTTAAAATTTCTCTCTGATCCTCTTGTATTGTCCCCTTTATTTTAAATATAAAACATTTTGAGATTTAAAAATAAAGGATTTTAAGATTTTAAGCATGTACAGGTATTAATTTTTAAATTTAAAGGGTGGAAAAACCCTAAAGTGCCACAAAGTATGTGTTGAAATCACATGTCAAGACTTAGGACAAAGCAATGAAACAGATACCAGTCACCAACAGAATAGTTATCTAAGGCTGCCTGCATATCAGTGTATAAACGCATGTCCCATGTTCATATTGTGTGAAATGTCCTGGCATTCTCAGATGCAGCACTACACTCTTACTAAAGGGAGTAAGCTGATAACACAGTAATAGGAACACTTATGTACATTTATATAATTTTAGTAAAATCAGCTCCCCACCACAGATAGTACTTATGGACATAAAATATTTAAAGGCAAAAATAACTGATTATAAAGCAAATGACTATATCTCAAAATATGAATTTGGTTAATTGTTTAATAAAATTGTACCACTATATAACAAAACCAAAAATAAATGTCAGCTAACACCTATAACCTTATTTAGCACTTAATATGGGCCAGGCAGTGTTCAAAGTGCTTTATACATACTGAATTTGTAAAATTTTATTGTATTTAACTTGTAGCATAGAGTACACAATAAAGTTATTAAATCTGAGAAATTATAGCTGTCAATGAACTGAGATTATTTTGTAAGTATGATTCATTTAAAACATTCCTGAAAATAAAATTTTCTTCCTTATCTTGACATATTACTTTTGTTATGATTATCAATAATTCAAAAGCATACTTTTAAAAAGTCAATCCAATCTGCATCAAACTCAGTGACAGATGTTGTGGACCCCAGAAACTATGTAGATCACTAAAAATTACTCTCCTATTTAGAAAGTGATGCTGTGTTTGTAAATTCACACAGTGACAGTCAATAATCTGCCATTAGTCCACAGACTAACAACAAATAATAAAATCAGGTATCTGACACAACCAGAAAACATTTTAGAGGAAAGCAGGTTTTAAAAAGTGTTACTAGAGTTAAGCCAATACACTGATTTTCTAAGTTAAACACAAGTTTTCCAAAGTTCAAGAGCAAGGCTATCTATGCAAACTTTGCATGACCATCTTTTTACACACCTACTTAAGCCTACTCACCTAGGGGGTAGTTGTTCCCCTACCTCCTAAATCTGTTCTATGTTCTTATTCTATTCTTACAAAAGCCAGTGCCCCAGCTTCAGAGGCAGGGAAGGGGCAAGATAAGTTGGGAAAATAGTTTAGAAAAGTTAATAGTGAGAAATGACAGGAAGTCTTACAACATGTTAATCAAAACCAGGGCAAAGACGTACTAGCACCATACGTTTTCTGATGCTACCATTTCTCTTTTGTATCAAAAACTGTACAAGAATACCATCACATATTCAAGTATTCTGTTGCTTCTAACACCTATACTGTTTCATCTGTACCTCTCTTCACCTCAGCTTATATTGATTCTCTCCTCTGCCAGACAAAATGACAAATTCTTTCAAGGCTGTGCAATCATAATGTGCATAGTCCCTGCACAGCAAATAAAGAAAAAAAGAATGGGTACTAAAAGCTGTTGAATAAAAATAGCATTTCTTAAACATAAATATAACAACAGAAAAAGAAATCTTACAAATAGTGAGTTAGTTTCACAAGCCAGTCAACCAAACAAAAGTAAAACAATCCCTATTCCCTGCCTTCCCCCCCCCAAATGAAAGAGGGGGAGGAGACTGGCAGGAGGTTGAAAATTTCTTAATGTAGCTGATCAACAGAATCAAGATATGAACAAGGTTAAGGTTAAGAAGGGCACCTGTGTGTGTGTGTATGTGTGTGTGTGTGTGTGTGTAGAAGACTTCCTGAGGTGAAGTTAACTGAGCAGTACCTAATAAAAAAAGAAAAATGAGGGAACTAGAGAGTGTACGATCACTACAAGAAGTAAAAAGGAAGTGGTAAGGAAAATAGATTAGAAAATTCCCTGCAGTAACCGTAGTGTGGATTCCATCGTTCAGGGAAATTTGGTTGCTTTCTGGTAGGGGGAGCAATTGCTTCTGTGTAGGCAGAGAAGTAAGCATAAATGGCTGTTTGAATATACTAAGGCATTTACAAGTTGACTGGTTACAGCTTAGACAATATATAGAACAGAACTGGTCTAAAATGAGCTGGTAAAGCAAATGTTACTTCTAGTAATATTTGTACTTGTCAAAAGTACCTTTCAAAGTCCTTTAGATTGTCTTTTATTTGGATATATTCATATATGTTAACAGGCATAGCTATCTAATGGAATGAAAATACAGAGAAACCAGGAGAAGAAATAATGTAAGAAAATTTCCCAGAGCCAAAAAATGTCAAGAGATTTTTAGATTAAATGGCGTTTACCAACCATGGTATAAAATGAGTGGCATGCAATTCAATGTGGAACATAATAATGGGTCAGTACTGCCATTACTTCATAATATTAAGAATATGAAATAATACTATAGTATGAAGTAATACTATAGTATTAATATAATAGTATGCCTATTATATGTTGTATGTTACAGGGAAACATTTGTTCCCCACATTTGCACTGAAATCTCCATTAGGGAAAAGTATTAAGTAAGAATACTTTCAGTTTCTCTCCGCCCCTTCACTCTGAGCTCTGCCAAGCAAGGCGTGACTTAAGCTGATTAGTGGACCTGGGAGAACCTAATCAGCTCAAAACCTCCAAGCGCATAG
Source organism: Rhinolophus sinicus (assembly GCF_036562045.2). Classification (NCBI taxonomy): domain Eukaryota; kingdom Metazoa; phylum Chordata; class Mammalia; order Chiroptera; family Rhinolophidae; genus Rhinolophus; species Rhinolophus sinicus. The sequence continues at coordinate 138,803,698 of NC_133751.1, read as the reverse complement.
TCTCCAGTGGTTCGTCCTTTCTTTGGAGAGGCTGCATTCCAGCAGGTCCTCTCCTGCATGCTAAGCACAGGGAGATCTGCTCAGTCAGTGACCAGCCAGTGGTTAGTTTGCCTAATTCAGGGGTTAAATATTAGAAAGTCTATTGAGGTTATATATCTGTCTTGCATTCCAACACCATTTTGATTAGTAATAAAGCTGAAATTTTATATGTCTGTATCTGTTTCTCAATTAGTTCCAAAGTAAAAAAGGGGAAAAAAATGTTGCTTATTGCTCCCCCGAGCCCCAACATTATAGGCTACACTTGACAGTGTATTTTATAAGTGGTTTATGCTTTTTTGACTCCAGAACATTCTATCTCTATACTTCAGTCTCCATTATATGGCCCCTACAATGATACATACTCAACACCCAGAGTTTATTTCACTCACCCTCTTCTCTCTGATTATTTACACAACTGGGATGAAACAGCACATGTATTGGGTTGGTGCAAAAGTAACTGCAGTTTTTTACAATTATTGTAAAAAGTCCGCATGGTAAGTTGTCTTACTTTTAGATTAAATATTAAGATTCATTCATTTATATAATTTGTTCAAGGACAGACTTCTAAAATCGTATTAGTAATTTGGGAATAGGTACTGTCTAGCTATCTCAGTATATAAAATGTAGGTCATAGGTACCTGCACCAGATTTCCTCTAACAGCAACATGAACATAAAGGTTTCTGGTTAAATAAGGCAGAATGAACACATCTGTCTTGAAATCCTATCAAAATAAAAGCAAGCCCGCCTGCCCCAATGTCATTTATCCTCAGAGTCAAGGGAAACAAGAAGGCAAAAATTATCGTTTTTTCAGCCTTATGAAACGCATGGATTAGCACACAAGAGAATACGGAAATGTTAAACGGCTAGGGGTGGTGGTAACGGTGGGGCGGGGGGGCGGGGGGGGACACAAGAAGCAGCAGGAAAACTCCTCCACCCATCTAAAGACTCACAGAGTGGAAAGCAACAGTTACTCTCTGAAAGAGAGGGTAGGATACTTCTGAAAAATAGGAAGATTGGCTGAAAATCCTGATACAATAACTAGACCTTTCCCTTACCAGTGTACCTAGGAAACTACTTTTCCTTGAAATGGTAGAAGACTGAAGGCTTAATCTGCAAAGGCTGATCCAGAGAGCCAGCGGCCGCTGGAGCACAAGGCATGCTGAAGAAAATGATAAGGCTCTATACCAAAGACGAAAGGTTAAGTGAAAGTCAACAGGTTGAACCACGAACGCGCCAACCATGGCCACCCCACTATTGCATCCCCATCACCCAACTCAGCTATAAAAACAAAAACACTGCCAACCACCAGGAATGAAGACTGAAGAATTCTTTTTTGGGAAAATTGACCAATCCTCTAAAAAACACCATCAGATAAATGACCTTACTCAAATATAGACAGTTAAGTAATCCAGGTATTTGAGAAAAAAACCAGCAAAACAAACAAACATTAAAAAAACTTGGAATAAACAAAAATAATGTAAGGTGTAGGGAAAAAAATCTTCACAAAAAATCTTCGCATCCATGAAACAAGAGCAGAAACAGGATACTACATAAAAGGAGCACAAGGAGATCAAAATATTAAAATTTAAAACTATAATAGCAAAAACATAAAGAATATCAGATTTCTCAACAGCAACACTGAAAGTTAGAACACAATGGCACAATATTCAAAATTCCGAAGGATAAAAGTTTCCAACCTAAAACTTTCCACCCAGCTAAACTATTAATCAAGTGTAAAGCTAGGACAAAGATAGTTTCAGACATGCAAGGTCTCAGAAAATTTCACCTTCTATGTACCCTTTCTTAGAAAGCCACCGGTAGGTGTGCTCCATTAGAATGCAGTAAATCCAAAAGGAAGAAAGCAAGGAATTCAGGAAATGGGGAAATAAACAAATGAGAGAAGCAAAATATTCCCAAGATGATGCATGATAACTATGTAGCAAGCCTAAAAGCAACCAGTCCAGAATACAGCAGCAAACTGAATGGTTCCAGGAAAATATGTTCAAGGAAGAAATAAAACTGACAGATTATCTGACTGAACATATTAAGACAGTTATACACTTTTGTTGGTGAATTAATCAAAAGTACATGGAAAAGGAAGCAGATACAAAGATAAGGAAGTTATCTACTTTGAAAAAAATCTAAGAAAGTAAATGTAGTCATTGATAAGCTGTTAATATTTGCAGAATGATAATACTGCATACACTGAATACTCATTTAATAATGCTACTATTGCCAAAATACGGGACACAGACAGTGTTCTAAGTAGAGAAGTAAATTGTAAATAGTCAGAAGTCAAAAGATAATATTTTTTAAAAAGTTTTTAAAAATAGTTATGTAAGCCAAATACTTGGAAATATGAAGATAAATACCAAAAGAAACAAGTGAAGGATTTGAAATTAGTTGCCTTTCAGAATGGGGAGGAAACTTTTATGGAAAAAAAAAATCTTTTTCAACTATGCCTAATGATATAACTAACCTTTGATTTAAAACAAAAAGTAATTTTTAAAACTTAAAAAAACAACAAAAATACCCAGAGACGGAAGAATGTTAGTGATGGGAACAAAGATGTAAAAAGATACCATTTACAATATGGTTCATGAACACCAAAGCTATAAAGTAACAGAAACTAGGAGAAAAAAAGTAAAAGAATTCCAGTTCCAGTTTATAGGCATTAATAATCCTTACACTAATTCCACCTTTTTTGCTTTAGTTATTTGCGTGATCACCAACCTTACAATCCAAAGTGCCTATTTAAAACACTTCATCCTTTGCAAAAAATGATTCCATGAGGATCAATGCAGTTTATTTCAAGGTTTTAAGTTGTTCCTTTGATTAGTTTGCAGACCTAAAGATTTCCAGTTTTAAGTAGGTTAATAAAACTCTAATTCAATGTTGCTTGTAACTGATTCCTATTATCTCCAAATGGATGCTTTATATACATTTTCTCTAATCCTCACATCCTGAAAGGCATGGTATTTGCATCTTCATTTTGCATACACTAAAATTAAGATTTTAGAGATATTTTAATTAGTTTGCACCAGGTTACACAGATAGAATTTGGCCCCAAGTCTGCTGGATTCAGAAGCCCAGGCTGTTTTCTCTTTACTATAAAACATGCCCAGAGAGTGCACTTGTATCTTCTCTTAATCTGTGGTTTGTTTTTGTTTAGGATTCTTTTGTGGCACAGAAATTTAAAGTTTTAATAAAGTGCATTTATCAATCTTTCTTTCATGGTTTCTACTCTTTGCCTTAAGAATTCTTTATTTTTAGGTTATACAGTTATCCTCACATCCCCCCCCCCTGAAAAAAAAAGTTAACATTTTACTTTTATATTTATTCCTTATTTTATGTTTTTCCTTATGGATAGCCGTGTCCCAATAATATTTATCAAATATTTCCATCCTTTCCCCACTAATCTGTAACGCCTCTTTGGTTACATATCAAATTTCCAATTATGTGTGGTGGGTGGGTGTGTTTCTAGCTTCTCTTTTCCTTTCACTGGTCTACTTATCAATCTTTGAATAAAAGATTAATATCCAAAACCATTAAATTTTAAGAGATGGTTAACTATAAGAGGGAAAGAACAGAATGGGGAGACAGACAGACAGACACAGACATACACACACAAAATAGCAACTAGATTTCTCTCACTATGCTTTGCTTTACAGATGACTTTCAGATCACTAAGAATAAAAATTAAATGGAACAAACCCAATTGTCATTTGGGATCTTTTGCAAGTACCCTCAAAATACAATAAAGTGACATTTCTAGTGGGAAATACTCTAAGTACTAAAAGCAAAAACCAACCAACCAACAAAAAAACTTTAAACTGTTTTCAGTAATTACATTGTTGGTGTAAGTGTTGGCATTATTATTCTGAGACTATTGTGATGTAAGGTGAGTAAAAACATGGCAATTAGGTTGATGTCCTTGAGAACTGATAGATGTGGAAGAGAGTTGTAAGTGTGTAAGGGTAAAACCCTGTAGTATTGAATTAGAGTAAGAAATATTGGTATAGACTCATGATACAGTTTATCTTTAAACATTTTAAAGTACCTATTTTCCAGTGAGGTCCATTAAAAAGTCTATTTTTTTTTATTAGTTTCAGGTGCACAAAGCAATGTAATAAGTTAGACATTTACATCCCTCACACAGTGATAATGCACCCCCCCAATCTTCTACCTCTCTGACATTGTATAAAGCTGTCAAAATACCATTGACTCTATTCCCTATGCTATACTTTACATCACATGAAAATATATATACACAGAGGGTGCCAAAAAAATGTACACACATTTTAAGAAAGGAAAAAGCTGTATTAAAATTGTAATACAATGAATGACGCTAGCATTCATTTGATTAACACCATCTTTTGAGCGAACAGACTACACATTGTTAGCATAATTCAATTCAACTTCGAAAAGTAATACATATAGTGTTTCCCCCAAAATAAGATCCAGCCAGACCATCAGCTCTAATGTGTCTTCTGGAGGAAAAATTAATGTAAGACCTGGTCTTATTTTACTATAAGACTGGGTATTAATATACTATAATACCGGGTCTTATATTATTAATTTTTATACTACACACACACACACACAAATTTCTGCTCCAAAAGACGCATTAGAGCTGATTGTCCAGCTAGCTCTTATTTTTGGGGAAACACGGTAGATAACATCTCTTAAAATGTGTACATTTTTTTGGCACCCTTGTGTGTGTGTGTGTGTGTGTGAATTATAGCTGACAGTCAGTACAATTCTACTTCAGCTTCAGGTGTACAGTGCAGCGGTGAAGCATCTACAGTCTATGACGTGACCTCCTGATAAGTCCAGTGCCCATCTGGCACCTTACATGATCTTTACAACATTGTTGATTATATTCCCCGTATTGTATTTCATATCCTTGTGACTATATTTGTACTTTCTAATCCCTTCACCTCCTCCCTTCTAGCAACCAACAGTTTTCTTCTCTATGTCTCTGAGTCTATTAAAAGTCTTAGAGACAATGGCCAAGCCAGTAGCAATGAACCCCCGCACTGCCCTGACTGCAGTCTCCAAATATGATTTCTCACTAAAAGGAACAAGAGCTCTCTGGAGAAATAGATGCTTTCAGATCTGAGCCAGGAAATATACAAGGTGAGCCAAGAACTCTTAAGTTTTCTTGCTTTCTGGTATGGCAGTCATGTCCAAAAAACCTCAGAAGCTAACCGGAATAACATTTTTTTCCCACTGACCAAAAATGGTCATGAATTTGAGTATCAATGAGGATAATGATGCAGTGGACTGAACATAATAAAAACGTATAAATCTGTGATCCATAATGATTCTAAAACAAAACAAATATCTTTACAGTCACCTTTAGAGAATTCTAAGAAACCAAGTCCATGAGGGTGCCTCTCCTTTTGTGACGCTGGCAACCATTAAGGATCACTGCCTCCACCCGTTAACTCATTCGGGGTTGTAAAATAGTGACATTCTATTTTCCTCCTTGTTTTACTTTAGCTGGAATATTCTATAAAGAAAATCTCCCCCCCTCCAACTCTTTAGAGATCCTGATATATGTGTAGTTCACAGAAAAGGCAAGATAAATGCTCGATTTTCAATGAAAAGAATCTTAAGAAACGGATTAACCACTTCGAACATATGGAAGTTTTCTGGATCCCAAGTAAAAAGAATTTTAAATTCTTTTGTGTAATCAAATTGCCCTATTTTCTGGATCCCAATTCAAAATAATAAACTTTTTTTTTTTTAAAGGAGATGAGGGCCACACAGAGACATCACATTTATAGGACAGTCAAGAAATGTGTCTACTAACTATTTTATGTTAGTAGAAATTGCCGTTTTTCTTTTAAGGAGTGGTGCTAGAATGGTATTGTGATTATGTTTAAAAATTCCCAGATGAAATGATGTCGGCTAGACAACAAAATCACAGAATGGGGGGAAAAGACGTAGAGGAACAATACCGGCAATATATGGCAATTCACATATTATTCTTTCTACTTTTGAATATGTTGGAAATTTTTCCATAATAAATGCTTTTTTTTAAAGAGAAGTATCTAAAATATATAAACAATTTCTTTAGAAAAATGAACCCAAAGATAGGAAGAAGTGATTGACATAAAAAGATGTTGAACCTCATTGTAATTAAGGAAATGCAAATTTAAGTCAGTGAACACCATTTCAAATCCATTAAACTGGGAAAAATTATAAAATTTGAAAATAACAAGTGTTGATAAAAATATGAAAAAAAGAACTCTCACACTTCTAGTGAAAATTTAAACTAGTATAACCAGTTTGGAGAGCAATTCTGCACTATCTAGTAAAGTTAAACACGCACATTCTGTAAATCCCAACAATCCCACTTTTAGGTCTATGTCCCACAGAAGCTCTCACAAATGTGGACGAGGACAAAGGCCATTCACTGTTGCATTATTCAAATGCAGCGATGCTAAAAATTAGACAAAAGTTAAATGTCCATGAACAGATAAACTGACATATATCTACACAGAGTTATATTTCTGAAATGAAAAGTTATGTTGACACAAAAAACATGCACATGAACGCTCATAGCAACTTTATTCGTAAGAGCCCCAAATTGGGAAAACCCAAATGTCCTTCAACGGGCAAAGGGTTAAACAACCCGGTACACCCATACAGTGGATGGAATTATATTAAGCAATAAATAGGATCAAACTAATGATACATGCAACAACTTGGATAAATCTCAAGGGAATTATGTTGAGTGGAAAAAAAACCAATTCCAAAAAGTACTGTAGATCCCATTTATATGACATTCTTAAAATAACAAAATTATGGGGGTGGAGAACAGATTAGTGGCTTTAAAACAAGATCAACAGATGCACCTATAAGATTCTTATTAGGGTTAAATTAAATATTTTATGCCTATCAGTGTGCCCAGTATACAGTAAAAGTGCTCAATAAAGGTAGGCTGCTATCGTTTCTCAACTCTACTCCATTAGTAGATCAAGACTATTCTGTAACGCAGCAGAAGTGGAAGTACACTACACATGGTTCTTTTTAATATTACGGCCATTTATCGTCAGGGTATACAGAAATCATGGTTTTTAGTTTAAACACAAAAGAAATCTCAACTATGACTGACTGAAAACTATTATATTGTGAAAAAGGTACTTCTTTCTTTCTGTTTCTCTAAGGCTAAGGCCTCCCATGTACATGTAAGTAAGAGCTGCTACATCTATCTTCTGGGCTTACTTTCTTAAGATTGATTTGTATCTGATGTGCTTTTGATTAATAAAACTTAAAATCACTTTGATAGAATCTGGAGAAACTTTTCAAATTAACTCCTACATGTATCACAGGAACAGTTCACAGACTGAATCACAAGATGTTTGTAAAACATACAAAATGGCCAGTCAAGCACTAATTCAATGTATCAAGTGCCTACGTAATGCCTCAGGTAGAGCAGCAAAAGAATCCCAGTCCTAGATGCTTCAGAGTCCCTCCCTGTAAGCATAATAATACTGACGTTTACTCGGAAACACTCTTGGATAAGAAAAACCTTGTGGTTTCATTACCTTGTGGTCACTGGGCTTTGAACATTGTTCATCTTCCAATAAAGTGTTACCCTGTATCCTTTGAATTACTTGACCATATCCCGTTTAAAGTATTTCTGTCCTCTGATTTAGAGGAACAGTCTGGCTATGCGTCACCCTTCCTTTGGTTATTTGCAGTAACAAGGTTAATTTGGGTACATATTTCTGGATTTTAGTCCTTTGGAAGGGACCTGAACCACTGCTGGATATTATGTGTTATTGATGAGAATGATTCAATTTCACTTCCGAAGGGGGCAAATCTTTTAAAACAAGTCTGGCAATAATCCCCCATGTTATTCTTGTTTCCCTACCAAGTCCCACACAGTATGGCTCCAGCAGAGAGAGAGAGAGAGACTCTGCTTCAAAAAGAGAGTGACCAGAGAATGTACTATCAATATTCACAAACACTTCCATGGAACATGCACCTCACACACCAAGAGATCCGAAAAACTGACCATGAAGGAGCTGGAAACACCAGCGGTGTTTAGTGCGCACAGGCTCCACAAAGCTGCCTGGACTAAAGGAACAGAAACGCACCTATCAGGGCTGGGTATGTTTGCTCAGAAAACATCATTAATAGGAAGATTTGCCAAAGAAGCTCTGTACACCGGTCATCTATGTACATGGCAACACTTCCAAACACTTGCATAGGGACAGGACAGCAGTTTACAGCAGCGGGGCTTTGTACTGCTTACTTCTGCCTCGCCAGCGCACAGTAACAGGCACCTTTCTAAACAGCGGGTGAGACTCGGGTGCTCTGTGTGGTCTCCGATGCACCGAGGCCCAGCGAGAAACAGCACTGTGCCCACCAGCAGCAGCTCACATGACCTCGCAGTGGCACAAGTCCCATTACGCACAGGCCCTGAACTACATGGGGCCCGAGGAAGAAGGCATTTTTAACAAAGGCTGTCAAAAAAATTTAAAGAAATATGATTAAGAATAAAAATTTCTGAAGGAGTTCCTCCTCTGGAGCAGGGAAAGCTTCTTGAGAGCGTTGCTTTAAGGTCTGGCCAGTGTGGCCAAATGGCTAAGCTGACAGCCATGTGCTGGAGATCAAGAAACTGGAATTCCATCTAAGAAAGACCAAGGCCCAGAGAGGCCGACCTCTTCTCTTCCATCTTAGTTCAGGTAATAAAGCAGTCTATTTAAAAACAGACAAACAAACAAAGCTAAACAAAACCCAAAGAGACAGTTAATATGATAAAAACTAATGCTTCAAAACCACAACAAAATTTTAAAACAAGAAAGAAAAAAAGGCTGTCAAATTCAATGCGAATACTTCCAATGAAGGGGCAGGCAGATGCACTGCTTGACAGTGGTTTTCTACTTTGGGTCAACATCTGTCACTTTCTTCTCTCACACTCTAACAACTACATTTACCTCAAAATTAAAAAGTTTTCCCATACAATTGCATTCATTTACACACATTCTCTCTGATTTGAAACAGCAACAAACTGTAAGCAAAAGTCTGAAATTCACAAGTTTCTCAAGTGGATAAGATTACATCAACACGAGAATGGCAATTTCTGTTTTTTAATTTTTTTAATCATCAAAAGTACTCCATTTTTATTAGGGAACATTTTTTACCTAAAGTTGTTTGTCTTCTGGACGAGAATCAAAGAAAATGAATTAAAAAGGCTGTAGACCCTAAAGGCGGTAAGAATGGAGACAATGTCTACTATTCTTTCAGTTTTTTCAAGTTGATTTTCTTTGAAGTTCAATACGTATTAGTGAGAGTCTAGAATGTGATTGGTACTAACAGCAGAAAGGAAGAATGGGGATGCCCACATTAAGTGCTTACCGAGTCTTAAAAAATTTTTAATCCATATACAACTTGTCAAGAGGAAAACTAGAATAAACAAGGATATGCTAGGAGACTTAGACTCCACTTAGCTTTACCCAAATCAGATAGTAGTTAATCTCTTCTCTAGTAAACAGAGGTAAAAAAATCTTCAAGATTCATAGTTTCTAAGGGTATTCACAGCCCAGAATCCAGATGTTCAATTAATCACGTAATTGTCCCTTTCCTTATGTTAGTGGAAAAACAACAGGTGTGGGGGAAAAAATCATATAACTAAATATGGTTACTCAAGTAATATTTAATAAAGTAAAAATTTCTGTCATAAAATAAAATTTGGATAGTTTTCATTTTTAGAAAGTTTTTTCTTATTCCTGGAATCTATTTTGAATTTTCCCCCTCTTTCAAATCTCCCTCTCTCCTCTTCCCTAGTATACTACTCTAGTATATTACTATTTGTGCCATAATTAAACAATACAAAACAAAAAAGTTAACATACCAGTTAATTTACATGTTAATACAAATAATAAAAGCTTACTACTGTGTTTCCCAGAAAATAAGACCTAACCGGAAAATAAGCCCTAACATGATTTTTCAGGATAGCAACCCCTAAACATAAGCCCTAATGTGCCTTTTGGAGCAAACTTAATGTAAGACCCGGTCTTATTTTTGGGGAAACACGGTAATTTAGAGCTACAAGCACCTTACCTTACAGATCAGAAAACTGTGAGAGGTTAAGCACCGTCGTGAGCTGAGCACAGTTTCAGGGTTTTGACTCACAGAGCTTAGTACTTTCCCCATTACACCACAGACGCTAAATTAAACCCTTCTACTCATAACAGCAGTCATGAAAAATTATTTGAGTATCAAAGGGAGCAAAAATATATGTAAATCAAAAGATTTTTTTTGTTCAACTTTGGGCTTAAATGTTCAAGCTTATAAATTACATAATAACCGCAGATAATAAAAAAGATTAATTTACAGGTAAAATAATTATCAGTTGACTAAAATGCATATGAAACAAGCTATTGTGAACCTAGTGCATCAGGCACTCAAGGATTTGTTAAAAACAAATGTGAAAAATTAAAAAGAACAAATTCTAATGGTTTCTCACTTAAAGTTATCTCAAGTCAAAAAAAATTTCCAACATTTACCTAAGAATTATCAATGATAATTATTTTTTTAATGTAAAAAGGAAGCAACATCCATCTTTATACAAAGTCCCTACTATTTTCATGCATTTTTTATTTCCTAAATGTTTAACTCCTGGAAACTATTTGTCAATATCCAATCCCTTTAATGCAAGCAACAAAGTAAGACAGAGGCACAAGTACACTTGTTTCTAAAGGCTCTTTTTAAACAGTATTAGCAATAGCACTTTTTAAGAGTGTCATTTACCTAAAAACTCACTGGTCTATCTCATTAACTCTGCATTTCTTATACAACTTTCAAAAATATGTTTATTAATCCAATGAACCCAGTAACAACCCACACTGACTATTTCTCAGTAAAACATGTATAACAGACTCCCTCCTAAATTACAATAGGTATCAATACCATAAGGCATAGAGAAAAATGGATACAAGGGCATCCCAGAGAGCAGAGGGAGCAAAGAGAATCTGCGTAGCTGCAAAAGATAGAAATTATCAATAATGAATATGGACAGGAGTCCACATGAACCAAATCTACCTTCAAACAGAATAAAAATTCAGAACTATATGCCCACAGAAGTTGTACGCACACATATCAGAGGAATATTATTTTGTTAATAGCAGAGTTGAATAGATTTACAAGTCTAGCACCAGCAATGCTATTGCGTATCTGAGTCTCGGTTAGATGGAACTCAGTGTACACTAAAGGCGGCCCTGACTAGGCAGACCCACGAACGAGGAAGCCATTCACATAAAACACCTTCCAAAGACCCCTACTCGTGTACTTCTTATCCCAGGGATCTGACATGAGAGTATTATCAAAACCTTTAAACTAGGCTGGCCCAGTGGCTCAAGCGGTTAGAGCTCCGTGCTCCTAACTCCGAAGGCTGCTGGTTCGATTCCCACATGGGCCAGTGGGCTCTAGGCCACAAGGTTGCCAGTTCAATTCCTCGACTCCCGCAAGGGATGGTGGGCTCCGCCCCCTGCAACTAAAATTGAACACGGCACCTTGAACTGAGCTGCCACTGAGCTCCTGGATGGCTCAGTTGGTTGGAGCGCATCCTCTGAATCACAAGGTTGCCGGTTCGACTCCCGCAAGGGATGGTGGGCTGTGCCCCTGCAACTAGCAACGGCAACTGGACCGGGAGCTGAGCTGCGCCCTCTACAACTAAGACTGAAAGGACAACAACTTGAAGCTGAACAGCACTCTCCACAACTAAGATTGAAAGGACAACAACTTGACTTGGAAAAAAAAGTCCTGGAAGTACACACTGTTCCCCAATAAAGTCCTGTTCCCCTTCCCCAATAAAATCTAAAAAAAAAAAAAAATCCTTTAAACCAGTGTTTCTCAGACTCTAGCATTCATGAGAATCATCTGGATGGCTTGCTAACACACAGATTACTGAGCTTGATCACCAGTTTCTGACCCAGTAGATCTGGAAAAAGGCTTGTGAATTTGCATGTCTAGCAAGATCCCAAGTGATGTGGGACAGTGTTTTGGGAACTTCTGATCTAAACCCAAGTCTTTGCTCTTAAAATATTATAAACTACACTTATGCCTAATATGAAATACACTGAACTTTTAACATTTGTTAATCTTTTCCTCAGGCTTCAAGTAACTTTCCAAAATAGTTACTGACACGCTAGTGCATCTCCAAGTTCAGAGGCACCCCCAGCGCCATCTCCACCTGTGCTCGGAGCTCTCCAAGGTGCTGACAGCCTCCCAGCCGTTGTTCTCCATCTCGTACCAAGAGATCATTAATGTTGAAAGTCAAGATCATGAATCTTGACTTTGATTCTCTAAGGTTTTCTACAGTTATAAGACCTGACCAGAGACCTTACTTACACTCCCTCCTCAATGTGCAAATGAAGAAAATGCAGAAGAGCCCAAGGCCACTTTTTTTTTTTTACAAGATCACAGAGTGATCTAAGTCTCTCTACTGACTAAAAAAAGCTCCAGGTTTTTACTATAATTGGGATTTTTCGTAGTGTTTTTGCTGACCAGTCAACTAACATTCCTCTCCCACTTTCAAGAATTAACATTTTATGTAAACAATAAGTATTACTGGACAAAATTAGTAGCAATGATGACAAATATGGGAACCACAGATCATGGGAATGGGTAAGTGGATTCTCTATATTTTGGGTAGAGATTTTCATCATTAGAGAGGAGGGGACAGAGCCTAATGATATTAGACAGGACCTAAGGGATACAATAGTAATTTTAAAAACAAAGTGAAGTGTGTAAAGATAAAGATCCTTTTATTTCCCCTCTAATTATGCATTTTCTTAGTGTTCTCCTTCAGACTCTTTCTCCCTTTTTTTCTAACAACTCAATAGACAACGGGGCAAAAAACTAACAGTTCAGGAGATAAAAATGCTAATGGCTCCTAAACACAAAAAGAGACACTCAAAGTCAATAATAAGAAATCCAAATTAAAACTATACTGAAAGAAATAAAAGTAAAGTCTTGGTTTTAGTTAATAATAACGTACCAATATCGGTGTCTTAGTTTTGACACAGGTGCCACAGTAATGCCTGATGATAATATTAGAGGAAACTGAAATTGGGTGAGAGGTATACAGGAACACTATATACTCCCTTCACAACTTTTCTGGCAATTTAAAAATTTTCCAAAATTTATTTAAAACAATACTACACTAAAGTATATCATCTGTCACCTATCAGACTGGCAAAAACCAAAAAATTCAAAAGCAGTCCTGTGATCAGGCTTCAGGGACACAAGCACCCGCACACGCGGTATACAACAGTACGGCCCCTATGAGGGCAACTTGGCAATTTCTTCAGAAGTAAGTAAGTTCACACCCTTATGAAATTCTGTTTGTTCATAGTTATTTACTGAAGCACTATTTGCAATAACAGAAGGCTGGAAACAATCCATGTTTCCTTCTATAGGAAACTGGATAATAAAACGGCATATCCAAACAGAATGGACTGCTATGTAGTAGTAAAAATGAATGAGGACACACTCTACATGCTAACACGGGATGCTTTCCAGACTATACTCTTACCCCCCCAGCCCCAAAAAGGCAAGGTACCAAAAAGTACATAATTTAGTATGCTAACTTTTGTGAAAGAGGGGGTATAAAATAAATTCCTATGTGCTTGAGTTTGCATAACGGAGCCCTAAAAAAACATATGGACTCACTAAAGTGGTTACTTACAAGGGGAGAGTGACTAGAGTGGAGGGTGGACAGGTATGAGGATGTTTCTATACACTTTTTATTTTGAAATGATCTGAATGCAATATCTACTTAAAAATAAAATAAAAAATCACGTTACTTTGTGACTCTAAAAACAATTACATGTTTTAAAAAAATATTTTGGGTCAGTGATTCCTATGTACTATCTATCTGAGATTCTCCCCCCTTTCTGTTCAAACCTCTTATCTTTTTCACTCTCAACCAATCATTCAACAAGTACAGAATGAGAACAAAAAGCCTTACTTAAGACATATGGGTTCAGGAAGTATCTTAACCACTACAAACTAATTCTACAATTATATATTATATGTGCAAGAATATACATTCTACTCTTATGTCTAATATTTCATATCTAATAGCTAATAGTGTAAAATAATTAATAAATAAGTCAGGAAGAGAATATACCTCCAGAGCCCACTAAATGGACAGGAACTTGAGAGATTAAATATCAGTATTATAATAAATAGAGTTGTTTTAATGTTAGCAAAGTACTGAATGGACAAAGAAATAAACAGTATATAGAAGATGTCAGAATGTTTTGAAATAGGAATCTCAATAGATGTGAAAAAACCCAAACATATAAAACAAAGAGGAGGGCAATGGATAATTTCCTTTACTAAAGAGACTCTTTGTTAAAGATTTCACCAAATATTCTTTTCAAAAACCAGCCCTACTGCAGATATAAAGTATCTCATTTAAAAACATACATTTTAGATTTCAAAGCTAAACTAATCAAATCAGTGTGGTAAGGGCACCAAGACAGACATACAGGCCAATGGAACAGAGAATCAAGAAATAAATGATCAAATGATCGAAAAGGGTACCAATACTACACAGGAAGAAAGGACAGTCTCTTCAACAAATAGTACTGGGAAAACTGGGAAATCTACATGCACAAGAATGAGCATGGACCATTATCTTACATCATATACAAATAGTAACTCAAAATGTATTAAAGACCTAAACATAAGACCTGTAACTTCAAAGTTCTAGAATAAAACAAAGGGGGAAAAGCTTCATGACACTGGGTTTTGCGGCCACGCAGCAGCCTACCCGTCTTTCTCCTTGTACCTGCCCCCAGAGAAAGGAGAGTGTGAGACGGATCCTTTCAGGGATTTTGCTAAATCTTATGTTCCCCTGTTTGGCCCCAAAAAGATGGCTGGTCAGCCAATGATGAGCAAGATTCCCCACGGAGGGGGGACAACTCAAGCCAGGCGCAGTCGTGTGGGGACCAACAGGAGAGCCCACGGGGTTCGTAGAGGTGGGCATAGCCCCCCACCTTCCCCAGGTGAAGGAAAGTCTCTGCCTCAGTGGCTGCAATCCTTCCCACAACCTGCAAGGGAAGAGATTCAATGATGTGCTCTCTATCTATTCATATGCGTATAGGTTTTGTCCCTTGGGGAAGTACAGACAGCCTGAAACTTAAGGTCCAGCTGCCTGCAGGCAGGGTGACTGGCTTGAATCAGTTTCCTATTATGATGTATGGAATTCACAGATCTAGAGATTGACAAGCTTTATCCCCACCTAACTAATAAAAGCCAATGCGTAGGCCCGATTAGGCGAGTCCAGTCCTTGAATCTGCAGGTGCCTTGGCCCCACACTTAAACTCTATTCAGGGCTACTGTCTTTTCTTAACCCTGCGCCACCCTCCTCTCCCCACAACCATTGTCGCGCGGGACGCAACAGGTTTGACTATGATTTTTCAGACATGATACCAAAAACATAGGCAACAAAAGCAAAAACAGGCAAATGGGACTGCATCAAACTTAAAACACTTCTACATAGCAAAGGAAACAAGAGTGAAAAGGCAAACTACAGAATGGGAGAAAATCTTTTCAAACCATATAATAAGGGGTTAATTTCAGAATATATAAAGAATTCCTACAACCCAAGAACAACAACAAAAAACCCCACAAATAACCCAATTGAAAAATGGGCAAAGGACTTGAACAGATATTTCTCCAAATAATATATTCAAATAGTCAGCAAGTAAATGAAAAGATGTTCAACATCAACAATCATTAGGGAATCACAATCAATTAAACTACAATGACATATCACCTCACCCTCATTGGAGGACCACTATAAAACAAAAAAAATTATACTGGGTGTGAATGTGGAGAAATTGAAACCCTTGCGTACTGTTGGTAGGATGGTAAAATAGTACAGCCTCTGTGGAAAACAAGGTGGGGTTCTCAAAAATTAAAAATGAACTGCCATGTGACCCAGAAATCACATTTGTGGGTATATATTCAAAAGAACTGAAAATAGAATCTCAAAGAGTTATGTGAACACCCGTGTTCACTGCAATATTATTTACAACAGCTGATATATGGAAATAACACAAATGGCCATGAGCAGATTAATGGATAAATAAAACGTGGTTATGTACATACAAAGGAGTATTACTCATCCTTAAAAAAGAAATTCCTGTCACATGCCACAAAATGGATGAACCTTGAGGACATCATATTAAGTGAAATAAGCCAGTCACAAAAAGACAAATACCACATGATTTCACTTATATGAGGTATCTAAGATAGAAAAATTCACAGAAACAAAAGTAGAATGGTGGTTGCCGGAGGTTAAGGGGAGGGTGTGACAGGGAATGTTCAATGGGTATACTTTTAGTTACACAAAATGAAAGACTCCTAGAGATCTGTTGTACAACACTGTAATTAATAATACTGTAACGTACACTTAAACACTGTTGAGAGAAAATGTGTGGATTTTGTTTTACAATAAAGCAACAACAACAAAAACTCCATTTTGACCTGAATCAAGAAATGAGGAAACAGACAAACTCAAATTGAAGAACATTCTACAAAGTAACTGGCCTGTACTCAAAATATCAGTGGCATGAAACACAAAAATACTCAGGAATAGCCTGAAGAGATGTGATAACTGAATGCAACATATCATCTGGAACTTTCCTTCATTATAAACAATATTACTGGGATAATTATTAAAATATGAAATGTGAACAGAATAATTGTATTATGTCAATGGTAATTTAACTGATTTTAATAATTGTCCTGTGGTTATGTAAGAGAACATTTTTAAACAACGAAGTATTGAGAGATAAAGGAGCATGGCATCTGTAACTTAGGGTTCAGAACAAAAATAATGGAAGGGAGAAGAGAGAATGACTGAAACAGACTGTGAGAGTAAGGAGAAAGAGAGAGGGAAAGAGTGAGAGAGAAAGCAAATATTAAATGTTAACATTTAGTGAGTCACAGAGAAGGGTATACAGAATTCTTTATACTATTCTTGCAACTTTTCCATAAACTAGAAATTAGGCCAATTTAAAAAATTTAATTAAAATCATTTTAAAACAAAAAGTAAATAAATGTATACAAACATACATATGTATGTATATATATACGTGTGTGTGTATATATACACACACACACATATATATATATATTTAAGCACAATTTTCTCAGAACCCACCCTTTGCATTCTAATATAAATCCAAGCCAGTACTAAGACATAGATGCCTAATAGAGCTGTTCTCAAAGACTAAATTCTGTAATCGTGAAAATTTGAAAATTCATGAATATTCCAATTTGTTTCTTTTAGCATTATATGCCAGGTATTACTAGAACAGGGCCAGACAAAGTAATCTGAGATAATAATCAAAGAAATGAAACGTGTTTCTTCCTTCTAAGTAACTGTCTAATAAAACAGTCAATTATAATATAAAGTGATTGTGTCTCAGGAAGAAGGGGTGAATTTGCAGCTAGTATCCCACTCATTAACTAAATATAATTTTATTCCCCCAGTGCCATCCAGGTTCTCTTCAAAGCAACCTATCTGACAGATTCTTCAGCGATAAGATTCCTGAATTCCCAATATTAACACCTTGGCCAACAGCTCCTGCTTTGATATCTTTATTCACTAGAGAGGTTGTTGCCAGAAAGAGTAGCCAAATAATTATCAGTTACTACATAGAATGTGAAATTCCTGACTGAGCTGGAATAAAAAGTTGACTTTAAAATCATCAAAACAGGGCCCTTAACACAGTGGGCCAACTAACACTGAGGAATGAATGAACAAATAAGCTGCAACAAAATATTTTCCAATTCTTAAAACTACTGTCTTAAAAATCTTACATTTCAGAATCCAACATAAAATCTTCTCAGATCATTTTGTCTTCACTGAGGTGAAGAAAAAAAATAAAGTGAGACTTTTCTGATGATTCATAATGAACAAGCCATGATTTTAATCTTCAAGGAGCATATCCATAAAGAAGCCATTTGGGAAACTCTTCTAAGAAACTGTCTTCAAAACAAAATTACAAATGATATAAGAGAAAACAATCTAATATTTTATAGTCAAAAATTTCTTTTAAACCAAATATTAAGTTACTGACCACATCTGCCTCTGACTGGTTTTCCAAAATTAAATAAAATCCATTTTATAAAAACCCAAATATTTACTACTTAGGACATTTAAAAAAGAGACCATACGAAATTTCAAAAGAACAGATTTTAAACATTTTAATAAACTTCTAAGAATTAAAGAGACAAAGCCACAGATGCAAGCAATGTTACCAAAAATAGCCCCTCCAAAAAAAAATTAACAATCTGTTTCAATTAGAAGAAATTTATTATTTATATAACAACCTCAAAAAATTGCAACCAATGCAAAATTATAAAGACAATGAGATGGAAAAACATCTGAACATTAAATGAAAAAAAATTAAAAACAAAATTATATATAGGACTTCCAGTTTCTAGTCAGCCATGAAGAACTTAGAAGTCATCACTGAATCCTAACAAGTAAAAAGTTAACATGCAAAATCAACAACTCTCCTTCTATCCAGCAGAGAAGTGAGCAAGGAGTGATATAAATGATACAAAACCAAAGAAAACAAGAAAACTGCAGACCAATATCACTCATGAACATAATGCAAAAATTCTCAATAAATTAACAATTCAAATCTAATAATGTTAAAGAAAAGAATTATACACATGACCGAGTGAAATGTGTCCCAGATAGGCAAGGCTGGGAAAATCAATGAGCGTAATTTACCACATCAACACCAAAGAAAAATCATATCAACATAAAGTCACAACAACAGATGCAGACTATATACCTTTCACTTAACTTGAAATAGATCACAGACCTAAATGCAAAGAACAATCTATAAAACTACTACAAGATAACAGGAGAAAATCTAGATGATCTTACATTTGGTGATAAGATTTTAGAAACACCACCAAAAGCACAACCCAGAAAAGAAAAATAATTAAATTAGGCTTCATAAAAATTAAAAACTGCTGCTGTATGAAAGACACTATGAAAAGCCAAGCCACAGACTGGGAGAAAATATTTTCAAAAACTTATTTGATAAAGAACTTGTATCCAAAATATACAAAGAACACTTAAAACTCAACAACAAGAAAATAAACACCTCACCAAGGAAAATATACGAAGTACAATTAGTCATATGAAAAGGTATTCAACATCTTAGGTTACTAGGAAATTGGAAGTTAAAACAGTAACACATCATTACAAACCTATCAGAATGGCGAAAATCCCCAAACTGACACACCAAATACCAGTGAAGATACAGAGCAACAGGAACTCTCTCATTCACGGCTGGTAGGAACTCAAAATGGAATAGTTATTTTGGAAGTCAGTTTGGCAGTTTCTTACAAAGCTAAACATTATCTTACCATACAATCCAGCAACTGCACTCCTAGATATTTACCCAAAGGAGCTGAAAACCTATGTCCACACAAAAACCTGCAGACGAATATATAGAGCAGTTTTATATATATAAAACCACCCAAAATTGGAAGTAACCAAGCAAGATGTCCTTCAATAGGTGAATGAATAAACAAACTGGTACATCCATACAATGCGACAGATTCAATAATAAAAAGAAATGAGCTATCAAGCCACAGAAAGACATAGAAGAATCTTAAATGCACGTTGCTAAGTGAAAGAAGCCAGTCTGAGAAGTCTAAGTACTACATAATTCCACCTACATGACATTCTGGAACAGGTAAAAGGTTAGTGGTTGCCAGGGATGTGAAGGATGAGTAGGTGAAATACAGGGAGTTTTCAGCGTGGTGATACTATTCTGTAGGACAATGTAATGGTGGAGCCTTGACATGGATTTTTTAAAGTCCATAAAACTGTACAACACAGTGAAAAGTAAGTGTGTATGTGTGTGTAGGGGTAACGTATGGGAAATTTCTATACTATCTACTCCATTTTTTTATAAATCTAAAACTGTTTTAAAAAATAAACTTTTTTTTTTAAGCGTGTTTTTCCAGGACCCATCAGCCCCAAGTTAAGTAGTTGTTTTCAATCTAGCTGGAGGGCACAGCTCACAGTGGCCCCATACAGGAATCGAACCATCAACGTTGGTGTTATGAGCACCGTGCTCTAACCAACCGAGCTAACTGGCCGCCTCTAAAAAATAAACTATTAACCCAATTAAAATATGGGCAAAGGACCTGACTAGACACTTACTCGCTAAGGAAGATAAACAAATAGTCAACAGGTACATGGAAAAATGCTCCATCACTAATTATTAGGGGAATGCAAACCAAAACCACACTGAGACACCAGCTCAAGTCAGTCAGAATGGCTAGCATCAAAAAGACAAAACATAATAAATGCTAGCAGGAAAATGGAGGAAAGGGAACCCTTGTGCACTGATGGTGAGAATGTAAATTGGTACAGCTGCTATGGAAAACAGTATGGAGGTTCCTCAAAAAACTATTATAAAACTAGAACCACACTATGATCCAGTAACCCCATTTCTGGAAATAAATCAGAAGGAAATAAAAATACTCTGCTGAAGAGACATCTGCACCCCCATGTTCACAGCCGCAGTACTTACAACAGCCAAGACATGGAAACAACCTAAGTGTCCATGATGAATAAATTGCAAAAGAAGATGTGGTATGTAGATATATCTGTATCTATATACCTCTATATCTGTGCCTATACCTATAATGAATATTATTCAGCCATTAAAAAGAAAATCCTGCCATTTGTGACAACATGGATAGACACTGAGGGCATTAGCTAAGTGAAAAAGTCAGATACTGTATGATCTCACTTATACGTGAAACCTAAAAACAAAAAACCCCCTCATAGATAGAAAAGGAGATCAGATTTGTGGTTACTCGAGGTGAGGGGAGGACGAACTGGATGAAGATGGTCAAAAGGTACAAACTTCTAGTTATAAGATAAACAAGTACTAAGATATATGTACGACATGATACGCATATATATGAAAGTTGTTAAGAGTAAATCTTAAGAGTTCTCATCAAAGGGAAAAATATTTTTTTCTTTTTCTCTTTTTTGGTAACGGTATGAGGTGATGGATAAAACTTATTGTAGTAATCATTTCACAACGTATATAAGTCAACTCATTACGCTGTGCACCTTAAGCTTACACAGTGCTATATGTCAACTGTATCTCAATAAATCTGGGGTGAAAGGAAGCATGAATTCTGGAATATGACTGCCTCGTTCAAATTCTGACTCCCCTAGTTACAATGTCTTGGAAGCATGCTCCTAAACCTCTCTGTATTTACAATAGACCATCACAACCTCTATAAAATGAGGGAAATAATTTTATCTACCTCATACAGTTTTCATGGATATAAAATAAGTTAAAACAAAGACCACTAACAATAATATTTGGCTCATCATAAACAATGTATTAATGTATTAATCATGAGATATTAAGGAACCATACCTAAACATATTTCATTTCCACATTCCACAGTTGGATAATTATGTTCAATTCTGTTCTCATTTTCTCAGTCAGTTACAAAATATACTGACTGCCGAAATCTGCTCAAAATCCAGTTCTCTAAATCTAGACATCACTGGCTCTTGCCTTGAGTTCTGTAGATGTAGTTATGGTTTTGTGTGAGGGATAGAATCTAACGTGTCAAATAACAGTGGTTGCTCTAAAATGATCTCACTTTATTTTTCAAGCAATCATACAAAGTAGGTATTATTTCCCCCCAACTCAATACAAGTATCGAAAACTCTAGATGAGCCAGATACCTTGACCCAAGTTAACACAGTTAATAACTAAAGTATGTACCAGAGCTGAAATGTCCCATTAATATCAGGTTATACAGACTTTGCTTTTTAAGCATTCTAGCAATTAGGTAATACCCCTCTAGGAGGCAAATGGGGGAAAAAACTCTTAGAGGGCATTTCCTTAGGAAAACTGAAGTTATAAATATGCCCTGAAAGGACATAGGTATTGCTATCTCACAAACTTTTAATACCTCAAAAAGATTATGTAGCTAGATTCAATGAGATGGTAAATGTCTTTCAATCAAATTAAGCTTTATCTAAAAGTTCATTGAACAGTAGCTCTTGAAAAAAATAATAAACTATTAACTTTTTTAAAAAGCCTAAAATCCAATTTTTCCTTGAAATGTAAATTATATTTTACTAATATAGATACTAATTTACTAATATTTACTAATATACAAACTCATATTTTACTAATAGCAAAACCACCAATAACCTGGGTCTAAAACTCCTTAATTAAAAGGTAAACAGCTAAAAACTTTCAGTAGTAGCTTGCATTCTTATAGATTCCTGTTGCCTACTGAAAGATATAAAAGAAATTCCTTGTAACATTTCACAGCTTTCAAAAATTATTATTTAATGACATGGAAAAATGCTTACCCTATGACTGTCAGTTAAAAAACGCAAAAGCCACAAATATACACACATACATAGATAGAGAATGTAATGCAAATTTGGGGGGGAAAGGGAAGAAAGTACAACTTGTATCTGTTGGTTATCTTTGTGAGATGGCTCTATTCACTTTTTCTACAGTGAACATTTTACGTTTCATTATAGACAATAAACCTCAATTTCTCAACAACAACAAAATCCAGAACACCTTAGTTTTTATTAGAGAAACGAAGGAGAGTCTTAACCCCCAGTGAAAAGAAACAACTATCTTTGAAAAAGGTCCACTGGGGAGGGTGGAGGAAGTGCCTTTATTTAACCTCCATGGGGGGCAGGGGCTTATATTCCTACATTTTGTTTAGTTTGACTTTATTGAAGAATGTCAGTGAGAAAACAATTATTTTAATCACTAAAATAGTATCATCTTTGATTATTTAAAAGCGACATCATAAAGGCTACCATTTTAACTCTTTCATCCTTTGTTTGCATCACTATTACCCATTTCAGCCTCCTATGCCATAAGAGTTCTGTTAACTATGATACACTTTTTTTAAACAGATGGAGGAAAATAACACCCAATTGACTAAGGTCCTAAGCCATCCAATTCATTCCACTCAAATCAAACTTTATTGTTTGCCAAGCAGAGCTCAGCAGCGAGGTTTTATAAATCAGTAACTGCCACACAGCCCTTCCCTACCTTGGGCCTCCCTCCAATAGGGTCACAGGATTGCCTTCAAAGACGGATGAACTTGGAGAAAGCCAGGCCACTGAGAGGCACTGGAAGAGATTCTCTAGCTCTGCTCAGTTAGTTCCCAGAGCTCCAAAGTCTTGGCTGATACCCTTATTTCTGTGTATGTACAGCTGTGCACATGTGTGCATACACTAGAGTGGGAAGTTTTATTTTTTTTAAAGTCTCAGTCCGTCTTGTTGCTCTAGTGGCTTTCTTCCCCAATATCTTTGATCGGTAAAACTGAAAAAGGCTTTAAACAATTGATTTTAGGCCTTCCGAAATGCTAAAACTCACCCCTTTCACGGGAACTCCTCACTACCCTAAGCAAAGTTGTTAAGATGTGTTTTTATTTTTATTACTCTTATGGTTCCCTTTACTTCAAGCCTTTTCCCTCTTCCCAGGACCTTCTCTCATCCCCATGCATAGTACTCTTCTATTCATTAATTAACCCTGCCAGGCCAAACCAGAAAAATGTCACAGCAGGTGTTTCTATCTCCTTCACATCCAGGACTCCTTTTTCTATCAGTAGACAACCTATCATCCATCTATCCTGCAATTTAGCCATCAAATAATTAAAAAAGAATCCTTTACATCCAACCACTTCTGAATGGTAATGAACTTCTGCTTAATGTGTATCTTACAATGATGAGTTCTGACTGAGAAGCAGGACACCACAGTTAAACAGGCACCGTCTAGCCAGATGGCCTGGATTTGAATTCTGACCCTTATTTAGTAGCTGCACTACCTTGAACCCTTTATGTACTCTTCCTTTAAACAGGAGGAAAAAATACTAGCTGCCTCATAAGGTTCCTTTGAGTAGTAAATGACTTAATACATGTAAAACACTAATAGGACCTGGGCAGAACAATCAGTAAATGTTAACTATTTTATTATTCCTTTTACCCATAACTGTGGAAAGAAAGTTTAGTCTTCTATTAAAATTTTCAGGAAATAAGCATATGAGAAAATATTTTTATAGGCAGGCAGCCCATGGAATTATATTACTGGGGTAAGATGGGTAGGAAATTTAGTCTTTTATGGTAGACAATGAGACAGACAAAACGCTGAAAGGTGCCAACTCTCAGGGCAGCGTGACGTCACTGAAGAACCTTCCGTGGAGATGCTAGCTGCTGAGTGAATATACAGAAGGCCTATTTCTGGCAATGCCTATTAGCACAATCAGGTGTGCTGCTGGGTAATGTCACAGTATTTTCTTTGTGTGGCCCCACAGGAGACTTCTAAATGCTTCAGTGCGGGGAATATGCACTGAAATATGCACCTTAGACACCAATCTGATGTTTTTGCTTTGTCTGTTAATTATGCCATGCCTAAAATTTGTACCACTAGGCACCAAACTGACCTCTTCCCTGCTTTCTTTAACTAGGGTCTTTAATCTGTTGTGCTGTGTTTTAGTCATTGTTACCTCAGGTGTTTTAATAGTGGACATAAATAAATGGCTAATGACCCTAGGGGCACTCTCCTTGTACTCAGACTTGTCTTTCCTCTCTCCATCCCAGACTGCCAAGTGATTGTTTTGCTTTTTCTCAAAACACCTGGCATTACGTTAATATTTAACAGTTTCTGAGTTCTGGGGCTCCCCCTCCCTCCTGGATTGTAGCACCAGGTTTTGGTCTCCCATTTCAGCCCGAGAGCCTACACTTGCAACTTTATCTCAGGACGGGAGGCTCAGCCCAATCTTGAGAAAAGAGGAAGCGCCACAGCCACTGACCTGAATGTGGTCACCCTCAGTGCCAGGCCTGGCTCACTGTCCGTTATCGCCCCTCTCATCACCCAACGGGATCTAGCATCACCTGGAATGTGTTCTCCACAAATCTGATACAACTGGCTTTAGTACTTGGGACACTTAAGTGTGTGATGTCACTTCATGGGATTTGTTTTAATAAATATCCAGTGACATTTTTACAAGAAAAATGATGGTTCTAGAATGCATTCTTTTCACCAAGAAGGTTTACTGTATAAACAAAACAATGCTCTTTATTTGGGATCTTCTCCAATTCTTTCCAATCAAAACATGTTTGTCCTGCCAAGGCAAAGGGTCAATTATCATCATTTTTGTTTAGGAGAGTAGCAAAGGACATTCCAAGGATAATGAGATTGAAGTTGGATGCTAGGCCAGCATCTGTCTCATTCTTGCTGAAAACCTAGTGGACTATACAGGTCCACTCTATATTGAATAAGTGAAATTTTTCTTCTTTTCCAGTGTAGACTGGTCAGCGCTTTTGGACTGATGAGGAGGCAGCTTCAAGTGCACTGAGGTACACAGCAGTGTACACACAGCAGCATACACACACAGACAGGCCTCTTCACAGGGCTTAGGACCCGCGCCACAGATACAAACAGAGGAATTCAATTTCCTTCGAGTGAGTTCGTCTCCCTGTCTGACAGATAACCAGAGGGTGCTACCCCACGGATCCTTTCTCCTGAACTCTTTCTTTCAGCCAAGAAGCAAGTGAGATGGCCTACTGAGGTGTGTTTGTAGGTGTAATGCAGTAGTAAGAAGGGGAAGTGAAGCTTCCTACCCAACAAGAAGAGGAGTCCTGTTCCCAAAAACTATTTAATAGAGTTCAAAACTAGACACAAATTAACTTCAGATACTTAAACAATATCTCAAGTTTCTTTGTGGTCTAAGATTCTGAGATACCTAATGTCAACTGTAAAATATTATATTAAATAAAAGGGATCACAGGAGGTCAAAATAAAGAACTTAATGCAATGTAAACAAAGTCATTTCCTTAAGGAGAAAAGCTTGGGTCCTGAATTTAATGAAGTTCTTAAACTCCAAAAAGAATTAAAGAATGATAATATCTGGGTTGAGGTACCCAAAGTAACTTTATGACAGTAAATGCAACAGAGGCGGCATTTGAGACACGTGTCACACAGATGACCAGTGTGCAGAATTAGCCTACATGAGGAACACTTTGAGTATCTTGGGTCATCAAAGTTTATGTGCTTCCAAAATGCTTCCAACCTGGAAAGAATACCCCAGTGCGATCACATAAGCTCCCCAGAATACCAACATGGGGGACTACGGAGAACTGCTACTGAAGGGACGGGAAGGAGCGAGGTTTATCTCACATCCTTACCAAAGCGGGAGTCATTCCACTCCCAGCTCCTTCCTGGCAGAAACTTATTGCCCTAAGATTGTATTTTGGTAAATAATAGAGCTCACTTTTAATTTCTACCTTGGATCCACACAGCGGGTCTCTCCAGTTCACTGTACACACCAATAATTTTATTCTTATATTTGATCTGGTGTATAATTTTGAGTCCTACAAGATCGATATCTGAAAAATGGGATGATGTGTACACTTTTATCTTCAATCATCCATTCACTCATTCATTTATTCAGAAAATATTTAATTGTACCTAACCACATGCTAGGTTCTATCCCAGGCAGTGAAATTACAAGGGAAAAACGCCTCTGCTCTCAAACAGCATCACGCCTAGTGAGGCACCGGGACGAGCAATCACAAGGGCAAGTGGTCAATGCCACACTGAGGCGCGCATATGCCATAGGCGGTGGGAGGGAAAAGCGCTCAGCGCGTGTTTACAGGGCTCAGGAAAAGGCTCCCAAAGGAAGGCCTGGAGACCAGACGTGCAGGACAAGTCATATTTTAACACGTGGAGGAGAGAGGTAAAGGACGACGCAGGGCACGAGTCAGAGCTCACTGCTGTAGCTGAGAGTGGGATGAGTTATAGGAACTGGGGAAGAAAGCGTATTGAGACAATGAAATTACATGGTGACTGAGATGAAACTTCTCTTCCTGAGGAGCTTACATTCAGGAGAGGGAAGCAGACCCTCTACAGTCCCTTTCCATAAGGCTGGTGTCACAGTGGAAGAACACACAGGGAACTGTGGCCAGACAGGCACAGAGGAGGGTCTTCAACATCAAGCAAAGATGTTAACATTTTATCCTATAGGCAGCAGAGAGTCTTTGAAAAATTCCATGTGGGTACTAATGACAACAGTGGTACTGGAAGGCACGAAGCACAGAGACCAACAAAGTGGTTTCTGCCAAAGCCAGGCAAGCAAGATGGGCCTGAACAGGCCACCCACTGTGCCAAGTTTATAGTGTCTTCTGTTAGCTAGGCAAATGGGGAGTCTTTCAAATATGTCATTAAAAGAAGAAAAGGAGAAGTCCAGAGCAATATTTTCTGAAATTCCTGTATTTAAGGGCTTGGAAAGAAGTTATATCATAAAAAAATTTTTCAATCCTTCCTTGAAAAAAAACCTCAATGATAACAAGTTTAAATTTTACTACGGATAACCTTAAAGCCAATAATAGGCATACAGGTAAGCAAACTGTGGCTTGTCAATTTGAAGAAAATATACATTGAAAATAGAAATAAGAGATTATATAAAAGCCCAAGAAACTTAAAATGTAAGTAGAAAGGCAGAATAAAAAATTATATGTACAGTATGCCATTGTATATACAGTATAGTTTGTAGTACATGCTGATAGACGAAAAGATAAAAAAGTTAAAATACTTTTCTATTATTTTATTCCAATTTTTAACAATAGAATAAAATGAAATGAAAAAAACCAACACAACATTAATGCTTATTGTATGCAATGGGCCTGACCCAGATGGATTACACTCAATTTCTTGGTTCTTAGTTTCCTAGAACGGTTTTTACAAATGGTCCTGTTGTCCAGCTATACTGTTATTAAAACACACAAAAAATCGGATACTTTGGCTTAAGAAATTCTTAAAATTCCTATTGTGAACAGCTATCTTCTTCCTGACACAAAGATAAGGCAAATTCAACAAGCTGAAGGGACTCAAAGTCAAAGAACACAGAGGAAACATATCACAAATAATTTTTGCATGTGTGTTTCTCTTGAATGCTTCAGAGAAAAGGGTTTCTGGAAAATGGTTCTGACATGTAAGGGCCTTTGAAAAGCTCTTTAAAAACAATTCAGTCAACAAACATGCCATTTGAGCATCTATGAGCCACTTACTTTAAAGATACAAAGAGAAAACACAAAGTTCCCTGCCCTCAAGGAACTCACAGTCTAAAAGGAAAGAAAGGATGGTTATAAATAATTGGCAATGATGGATAGTGAGTCCTCTAATAGAGATATGATGTACAACATGCTGAAATAAGCAAAGACGAGAGGTAGAATGAGAAAAGTCAGGGTAAGCTCCGGAAGGGAGCTAGGGCTTAAATGAGCTATAGGATGGGAAAGATTTGAACAGCACATGCATGGAATTGTGAAATGTGAAACAAGGCAAATGTACATAATTTTTAGTTATTCCCTTGGTACAGAGAGTGAGGGGAAGAGCAACAGGAAATGAGGTTAACAGAGCAGTCAGGGAGCAAATCACAAAGGATCTTGTATTCAAACTGGAGAATTCAGCTATTACTGAATTCTGTCAAAGCTACACTGCCATCAGTTGCAAGATGCAACATGACTTTATGTACAGTAAAAAGAAAAAAAAGCTTTATGCTGGGGTCTATTGAGAAGTTTGATAGAATAGTCTTGCATAAAGCTACACTACCAAAGGGCAGCAACACCAGGATAAGGTAAAGAAATAAACTGGTCATGCAAAAAGGAAATGCAAAGAACTTTGTATTTCTCAACTTATCATTAGGTAGAAGGAAGGAGGAAAAATCCCTGAGAAATAAGCTCGAAGCCTGTGTGCAATCTGAACTAAAGCTACCAGTGTGGTCCAAAAACAAACAAAACAAACAAGCGAAGAATTTAAAATGGTCTCAGTTTGGTAGTGTCCTCAGATGCCTGGCAGAAACAAATGTAAATGCTCTTTAGATAAACCAGACTTCAATCTAGGACAATAGCAATTTAAGATGCAATCTCATTTTAAAGATGACAAATAAAAAATGTGCATCTCAGAATAAAAAAACAACAACAAAAAACAGATCTTACAGTCAGTCCTAAATCTGGAGATGTTTCAGAATTACTTGGGAAACTTTTAAAAAAATACTTATTACCAGGCTGCATACCAGAGATTCTCAGACAGGTAGGCCTGAAGCAGAGTCCTGTAATCTCTACTTTTAACAAGCTACCCAAGGTGTTTTTAAACACTGCTAGACAAGATACCAAAAAAGACAGTAGCATCTCTCTGCAGAATCCGCCAAAAACTCCTACTGCAGACAATAAAGAACAGCAGGATTGTAAACCCGAATGTAATTTGGTCAGACCAACACTGCAGGAAGACAGTGTTGTGCCGGTGGGCTTCGTGGAGAGACAGATGAGAAGAGGGAATGGACAGGAGATGGGGATAGTAAATATCACAGGAGATTACTGAAATAGTTTTAAGGCAAGAGATGGTAATCATTTAAATAGTAACAATGGTTAAAAAAAAAAAAAGAGTACCAACGAGGCAGAATTAGACATAATTTTCTAAAAACTAGATGAAAGCAGAATCTAAATCTAAAAAATTTCAGCAGACTAATATCTAATTGGCAGTATAGCCACTAGGCCTTTAAAAGTAAATCTTATTGGGGTATAGTAATCCACCAACTTTTAGCTGTATAATAAAGTATAAGTGCTATACAAAATCCTATACTACTTAAACATCAAATGTTTCAAATGCACCTAACACAAAATAATCTCCAAGTTCAGATGCAAGCATAGAAGGATTTTATTCTTTAATGTTTCACATTTTTATTAATTAGTGTATATGAGAAAAAGGATTTTCACTAGTTGATAAATTTAAATTAACTAACAGAAAACAATGAATTAACAAACTTACGCTGAATGTGAATGAACTGTTTTGGCTGCTTAAACTCTCCTTTGTACAAGCGGTTGTAATAGTTGACGTTGCTCTCTGCCTCAGGAACTGGAATGACCATGCTCTCTTTTTTTTCTCTAAACACTTGCTGTGCTGAAATAGCTCGCTGTAAATGATGTTCCTGGAAAACGTAAAGTAGGCAACATAAGTTGTTGTAATAATGTTAATCCAATGCATAATTATATTTAAATTTTACTGTGTGTAATAATCGCGAGGTGCTTTAAGAATCAATTACAAATAGCTCCTATGCCCCAGACCTACAGAAAACACTGCCATCGTTCTCCTGTAATACCTGTGTTCATGCTGATACCACCCGAGATGATTACAATTTTAACAAGCAGGATTTGAAAAATGATTAAATATATACATATTCACAAACTAGAACTTAACATCTTAATTACAAGAAAATTGATCCCTTGTTTGCTAAATTAAGATGTTTGTCACCAATACCAGAATATAAATAAGCAAATGATGGGAAAATAATTATCACAGATTTTAAGTATTTTCTACATTTATACACCTGAAACTTCAATAGTACAAAATTCTAGGTAATTCAAAGAAAGATAAAATGATGTTTAACAGACTATATTAGTATCACAGCAGGAAATATTTTTAAACAAAAGTTAAACAAAAAGTTCCTATAAAATACACCCAGATTCTAATAACTTGATTACCTCCACCACCTAAGGCATACTTTCTCCCTTGACCCACTATGGACCATTCCCAACAAACCAGGTTTACCTTGTGGAAGGAAAATTAGGCCATGTTACTCCCCAATAGATTTCCTTCATATTTAGATTAATGGTTAAAAATCACTCAGTGACTTATAAGACCTTATATATCAGTGACCTTGTCTCCTACCTATCTCCTCATCCTTCATTCTAGCTATGCTGCCTCTCCTTAAGGTTCCTAAATATCCAGTGGATTGCTTTTGAAATTCCTAGAAATCTCATCTCGTAAGAGAGGTCTTCTGTTATTTCCTTATCTGTAAGAGTACAGCTCCGCTGCAATGCATAAATTAAGAAGTACTTTTCAGTAGTCATCCTTTCAACACATTTCAGAGCACCTGGGAGACATCAGTCCTGTCACTGAGAATTTTAAAGTGAATGAGAGACAGACTCTACATTAAGGAAGTCAGCTAACGGAAGGGAGATATCTAACTGTGCAGTCATGTTTGAGATTGACAAGCATATCTTCTCCAATCACTCCTCTTGGGAGGATAGGGAAAGATGTACAAAGAAAGTAAAATCTAAACTAGACTTTTAGGATCCAACAGGGATTTAGTAAGGCAGAAGAGGAAAAGAAGAAACAAGCCAGGCAGAGAAAACAGAAGATCCAAGATGGACCAAAAGCCCAGAGATACTCAACAAAAGGGAAGTAGCTGAGGAAAGGGACAGAAGGGTGGGTGGTGGCTTACATTTAAGAGTTTCTCCATTTTCAGTGCCAGGTAGAAATATGTTTTCCTTCACAAGGTAGAATACCAACTTGGAGTACTAAATACACTTCCCCATATAAGTATTATCAACTTAGGATCAATTAGCAGTAAAAACTTTTGAGTTAACTAAATTGTGAGGGGCTCAAACACACACAAATAGCATCAAGAAACTACTAGGAAGTCAGGCCTTGCTTGAATAAGCAATTTCTAGCATTAGTTAAGCCTATATTTTCCTATTACCTTAATGACATTTCACCTCTCCTAGTCAAAGAAAGTGATATTAGGTTGGTGTAAAAATAATTGCGGTTTTTGCAATTATTTTTAACTTTTTAAACCACAATTACTTTTACACCAACCTAATACAATATGCAATGCTACCCTGCATTTATATAATGTTTTATAGCTCTTAAAGTACATCCATAATCACGTGCTAATGAGCCCCTCACAATCTTGGGACATAAGGGTAGATATTATCCCACTTTGTAAATTGACTCAAGAAACAAGTGATTTGCTCTTAGTTGTGGTAGGATACCATGTTCCCCCAAAATAAGACCTAGCTGACCATCAGCTCTAATGCGTCTTTTGGAGCAAAAATTAATATAAGATCCGGTTTTATGTTATATTATATAAGATTTGGTCTTATTTTACTATAAGACCAAGTCTTACGTTAATTTTTTGCTCCAAAAGACGCACTAGAGCTGATTGCCCAGGTAGGTCTTATTTTCGGGGAAACACAGTATATGAGTCAAATTTTAGGACTCTGACTCCAGTGTTCCTGACTATTCCATACTTACTAGAAAAGGGCATTAAAGTAAAGGTGAAAGACCATGTACTTGAAATGCTGATAATCTACAGACGTGGGTGACAAGAAGAAACTGAGCTAACTGGCAGCACACTTTTGATTTGAAGAGATTCTTTTGATCAATATTGGACTTTCCCCTAAGTATAAATAAAACATTTTAAGCATTATCCAATTATTGAACTACATCTTTAATAAATGCAAATTTAATGCTATTTTAATTTTACAAATGAGAAAACTTAAAAACATATCCTAGATGACCCTCTTCTTACTAACACAGCTGGCAGATGACAGAGATGCAGCCAGAAATGAAGGACTGTGACGCACTCCTCCACTTTAATTTACAGACCAAACTTAGCTCTAAAAGTACATTCGCAGCTATCATTTCCTTCCCCCAGATTATCAGAGTCTCTCAACCCGGAAAAAAACACACCACATGATGCCTTCTCAAGGCCTGTGCTCTATACAATAACCATATCCAGTGGCAAACATACAAAATCCTGGAAGTACTGAAGTTTTGATTTGTTTTTATTAGGGGGAGAGGTTGGCAGAAATAACGTTGATTCCTTCTTATATGCTGCTTTATATGTTGGTGAGGTTACTTGGGTTTTTAAAATAACTAAATATCAAGCACTGCTCAACTTGCTTTTCTGTAAGAAGGCATCCTTTTGACCCACTGACTCCACTCACAGAATTCATCAAAAGGCAACAAATGGACAACAATAACTATGTGACCATCCTCATCATGGCATTGTTTATAATACCAAAACCAGAACCAAATGGCAACAAATAGGGAATTAGATCCCTCCTAAAACAGGTTATAAAACAGCATGCATAAATAAAAATGAATACGTATGTATTCAAAAAAGAGCCTGGAAGAATACAGAAAATACCACAAAATGCTAACCATTTAGGTGGTCCTTATTTTACTGTGTGCCCTTTTATATTTACTGAATTTTTTATAGTAAATGTGTATTACTTTCTTAAATTTAAAAAAGTGCTATAAAAGTTCTGCATCTTAAATGAACTCTCCACCAGAATACACAAAATCACTTCTCATGGTTACACTAACATCCTGAAATATCCTTTTGAAACCAACTATGTTATACCTAAACATTTTTTTCTCTTTTTTTGGCGATATTACACGCTCTGTACCTTATATTTTTTCCTAGTAACAAGCGAAATTACATGATAAGCCATTAAAAGTAAACTAAGAGCCAAATAATTCATGACTTTTAGTAATACATAGTAAGTACCAAGCACAACCCTGCAAGGTGCATGGTAGACACATATTTTTTTCTTTTGAAGATGAGTGAACTAAGGCTCTATCACTACACCAGTAGATATTTTTATGTTTCTTTCCCATCTTGTCAAGCTCATGTCCCAACTTGCTGGGTTTCAAAATCTATCAGCTGAGTTACACTGCACACAAAGTCAAAGATTATTCACTGGTATTTTAAAAATTCACATGCAAAACTCCCAATTGAAGATAAAGGACTAAAGGCCTACATTTATCTACCTCCCTATAATAGAAACTTACTAGCAAAGAACTAAGAAGCTTATAAAGCCGCAATGACAAAGAAAATGAAAGATGAGCTTTCAGCACAAAACAGGGTGTAGCAAAATTCTGGGAGATCAAAATTGAAAGAGGAAGTTCAAAATCGTTGCAGAGAAAGAAAAGATAAAAACAAAACCCATCTGTCCCTCAGAAAAGCAGATGATGGAGATTTTGAAACACTAGCTAGAACCAGCCAAAATGAGACAAGCCCTTCATGGCCAATTCTTCAAGAGCAGATCCTTTCACACAGACAGTAGAGGGCGCCATTGAAGTAAGTATGTCGTGAACCACCCAAATCTACAACAACAAAAAAGAGCCAAAGAAAACTTAGTAAGTCTATTGTTATTGTTAAAAAATCATAAAACAAGATTCAACAACACCCCTAATGATAAACTCCAATCTGGGAGGTGGGGGAGGAGCAAAACAAAACTTTAAGAAAAACTCCAAACTTAATTAAATATACCCAAAATGAGCATTTAGGGATATGAAAAAAATCACCATGAATCAGAAACTCAAAATCTAGGATCAGAGAAGGCGCTAAAAGACTCAGAAAAAATGGAAAGAATTAATTGAACTCAGGAAAGAAAAAGGCAATTATCTCAAAGATGAAGACTAAAATTAGTAAAAGGACAGTGCAAACAAAATACACCCAAACAAAAACATAAGTGTTGCATCAAGATTGTGAAGTAACCAAGAGAATGAAAATGAAGTAAAGAAAAAGTAAAATGAACAAGAAAGAAGATGGTAGGATGCAAAACAAAGAAGGAACAACATGAATATAATTGGAGTATCTGAAAGAGAAAAAACAATATAACAGAACTAATATTTAAAACAACCCCCCCCCCCCAAAAGGTCTGGAAATAAAACATATGAATCTAGGTATCAAAAAAGCCCACAAAGAGCAGGATAGCACGTGAGAGCCTGCACCCCCACAGACAGAATCTTGACACTGCTTGGCCCAATCAGGAGGAAACACTCTAGTCACTGCTTCTCCCTTGGGAGGGAAAAAGAATGGAATGTGCAACCAACATTACAGCTTTTTGGGGAGCAGTCCAAGGGACTAACTTCTGTCTCACCTAGCTCAGAGGGCTGGCTGACTGAAGCAGCATTCTTTGGATACCTGGGGGGCTGTGGAGAACAAAAGAAAGGTAACGCCTGTTGCAGCAGCTGAGAACTTGCAGTACCACAGACAGACACCACAAGGAGCAAAGGGTTACAAGCTCCTGAAAAAGAAACTACCAAACCTCTCTAACTGAGAAATTACATGCATATGCCCAGAGAAGATGCATCTCTTTGTTTGAGGGGCTTTTTGGCAGCCATGAAGCTTGAGAGACCCTGGCCAACCGAAGACTTAAGATCTTCTCGTCCTCCCAGCCCTTCGACCATCCTCCGAAGATTCTCAATAAAATGGTTTGATCACCCCTCCACCAAAAAAAAAAAAAAAAGTTTGAGGGCTTCTCACTCCCTACCTTAGCTGATTGATAAGTCTCCCCCTGTATAAAACTAATTCATAAAAACTGGGAGAGGTGGCTGTTTTTTCAAATGTACAAATTACAGCAAAAATCAAGGCACACGAAAAAACAGGGAAATATGTTACAATCAAAGGAATAAAATAAATCTCCAGAACTGACCCTAAAGAAATGGAGATATGGGAATTATCAGACAACAAAGTTTAATCTAAATAAAGTTCAACGTGCTACAAGAGAACAAAAATAGACAACTAAATAAAAGCAGGGAAAACAATGCATGAACAAAATGAGAATATCAACAAAGTTAGAAAATATGAAAAAAGAACCAAACAGAAATTCTGGAGTTGAAGATGATAAATGAATTGAAAAATCCACCAAAGTAGTTCAACAGCAGACGTGATCAAGCAGAAGAAAGAATGAGTGAACTCAAAGAAAGGTCATTTGAAATCAAGTAAAAGAAACAAACAAAAAAAAGACGACGATGAAGACAACGACGAAGATGACAATGAAGAAGATGAAGATGAAGACGAAGAAGAAGAAGACAGTCTAAAGGAAATATATGCCACTATCAACAGACAAATATATGCATTATTGAAGCCCCAAAAGGAAGAGAGAGAAGGCAACACAGGGCTTGTTTAAAGAAATAATGGCTGAAAACTCCCTAAATTGGGGAAGGAAAGGGACATCCAAATTGAAAAAACTCCAACTAAGATGAACTCAAAGAAGCTCACACTAAGACACATTATAACCAAATTGTCAAATGTCAAAAACAAAGATAGAATCTTGAAAGCAGCAAGGGAAAAGCAAATCCCCACATACGAGGGATCCCCTGTAAGATTATGAGCAATTTATCATCAGAAATTTTACAGGTCAGAAAGGAGATGATATATTCAAAACAGTAAAAGAAAAAAACTGCAAAGCAAGATATTATATCTGGAAAAATCGTCCTCCAAAAATGAAGAAATACCAAGATAAAGAAAAGCAGAGGAGTTCACCACTATTAGACCTGTCTTATAAGAATTGGTAAAGGGAGTCCACCAAAAAAGGGACACTAGACACCAACATGAAAGCATTTGAAAACATAAAGCTCTCTGGTAAAAGTAAATATATAGACAAATACAGAATCCTGTAACACTGTAATATTGGTGCAAAAGTCACTTTTAATTCACGTATAAAATTGAAAGGTTAAAGAATAAAAAATAAACATTAAATATAAAATTATGTTAATACACACAAAATATAAAAAGATGCAATTTGTGATATCAATAACAAATTGAAGAAGGGGCTATAAAGGATTTGAGGTTTTCTGTGAGACTGAATTTAAATCCCAAGTAAATTATCAATTTAAAATAGACTTACAGAATATAAAGTTTTATGTAATCCCTATGGTAACCACAAAGAAAATACCTACAGAACATACACAGAAAAAATGAGAAACGAATCAAAGCTTATCACTACAAAAAAAAAATCAATGAAACACAAAGGGCAGCAAGAAAGGAAAAGAGGGACAAAATAACTACAAGCCATACAGAAAACAACAAAATTGAAATAGTAAGTACTTCAAATGTAAATGGATTAAAACTCACCTATCAAAAAACACAGTGACTGGACAGGTTAAAAAGAAACAAGATCCAACTATATGCTGTCTATAAGAGACTCACCTTAGATATAAGGACATACATAACCTGAAAATGAATAGATGGAAAAGATATTCTATACAAATGGTAACCAAGAGAGTATGCAGTGGTGGCCATATTTGTATCAGACAAAAAGATTTTGATTCAAATACTGTCACGTGATAAAGATATTATACAATGATAAAAGAGTCAGTTCACCAAGAAGCTATAAGAATTATAAACGTGCATACCTAATAGCAGAGCACCTACATATGTGGATGAAAAAGGAGGTTCTATGGTAAGTAATCTTACAGGGTGATCTGATCATAAATTCCTAACTGGGCAGGTCATGGGGGCAGTCATGCCCCAGGCATATAACTTTCAAGGTTTATATATCTTTGCCTTAAGCAAGCCCTGTCCATGGAAATGTTCCCTTTCAGTTCACCTCCTTCTAAGGCGAGACCACCCTTTCAGACCCCTTCTTCTAAAGAGTGACCACCCTGGAGAGAGAGCACATAATCTTATTAACTATCCTTTAATCCAACCCCCACCTTGCTTTTTCTCACCTCCATGTAATCTTCCTTACATTCCCTCAATTTCAAATGCATAAAAGCAGCTGCAAACCTGTTATTCTGATCAATGGGGTCGAAAAAGAAATCAAAAGGAAATTCAGAAAATACTGAGACAGAAAACAAAAATACAACATAACAAAACTTAAAGGATGCAGCAAAACAGTAACAAGAGGGAAGTTTAGAGCAGTAAATTCTGACCTATATTAAAATGAAGATCTCAAATAGACAACCTAATTCAACCTACATTAAAAAGATCTCAAATCAACAATCTAACTTTATACTTCAAGGAACTAGAAAAAGGACAAATAAAACCCTAAGTTAGCAAAACGAAGGAAATACTAAATATTAGAGGAGAAACAAATGAAATAGAGAATAAAAACACAGGGGAAAAAAATCAACAAAATTAAAAGTTTTGAAAGATCAACAAAATTGACACAACCTTTAGCTACACAAACTAAGAGAAAACTCAAATACCAAAAATCAGAATTGAAAGAGTATTAAGACTTATGCCACAGAAAATGAAAAATATCATTGAGACTAATACAATTACACACCAATGAGTCATATAATCTGAAAAACACAGATACATTTCTAGAAACATATAACCTATCAAGATTAGTGATGAAAAATAAAAAATCTGAACAAACCTATAACTAATAAGGATATTGAATCAGTAATCAAATACTTCCCAACAAAGAAAAGCTCACCACGAGATGGCTTCACTGGAGAATTCTATCAACATTCAAAAAATTAATACCAATCCTTCTCAAACTCTTTCAAAAAAATTGAAGAGGAGAGAAAACTTCCAAACTCATTTTATAAGGCCAGTATTATTCTGATATCAAAATCAGACAAAAAGACCACAAGAAGGAGGGTGAGAGAGGAGAAATGGGTGAAGGTGGTCAAAAGGTACAAACTTCCAGTTACAAGATTAATAAAATTCTGGGGATGTAATGTAAAGCATGGCGACCATACATCATGACCAAGTGGGGTTTATTCCTGAAATGCAACAATGTGCCAGAAACAAATACTGATCACTGTAATACACCATAATAAAAGAGTGAAGGACAAAAACCACAATCATTTCAATTAATCATTGACAAAATTCACATTCTTTCATGATAAAAAAACACTCAACAAACTAGGAACAGGAGGAAATTGCCTTAATATAATAAAGGCCATATATGAAAAGCCCACAGCTAGCAAACTCAATGGTAAAGAACTGGAAGCTTTTCCTTTAAGATCAGGAACAAGACAAGGATGCTTGCTTTTAACACTTCTAATCAACTTAAGTCCTAGGGAGAGCAATTACCAAGAAAAAGAAATACAGGGCATCCAAATTGGAAAGGAAGAAGCACAACTATCTCTGTCCACAGATGACACAATCTTTTATGTAGAAAACCCTAAAGATTTCACAAAAAAACCTGTCAGAACTAGTAAACAAATTCAACAAAGTTGCAGGATAGATCAACACACAAAAGTCAGTTGTGTTTCTATAAACAAACAATGAATAATCTGTGAAGGAAATTAACAAACCAACCCTATAACAGCCTCACAAAGAAAAGATACTGAGAAATAAACTTAATTCAACCAAGGAGGTGAAAGACTTGTACACTGAAAACCACAAAACACCGTTGAAAGAAATTAAATAAGATGTTAGTGAAAAGAAAGACACCCTATTTTCATGGGTTGGAAGACTTAATATTAAAAATAGAACTACCGGGCCGGCCCAGTGGCTCAGGCAGTTAGAGCTCCATGCTCCTAACTCCGAAGGCTGCCGGTTCAATTCCCATATGGTCCAGTGGGCTCTCAACCACAAGGTTGCCAGTTCAATTCCTCAAGTCCTGCAAGGGATGGTGGGCTCCGCCCCCTGCAACTAAGATTGAACACTGCACCTTGAACTGAGCTGCCGCTGAGCTCCCGGATGGCTCAGTTGGTTGGAGTGCGTCCTCTCAACCACAAGGTTGCCAGTTCAACTACCGCAAGGGACGGTGGGCAACGCCCCCTGCAACTAGCAATGGCAACTGGATCGGGAGCTGAGCTGCGCCCTCCACAACTAAGACTGAAAGGACAACAACTTGAAGCTGAATGGCACCCTCCACAACTAAGATTGAAAGGACAACAACTTGACTTGGAAAAAAGGCCTGGAAGTACACACTGTTCCCAATAAAGTCTTGTTCCCCTTCCGCCAATAAAATCTTAAAAAAAAAAAAAAATAATAGAACTATTGTATGCTCCAGCAATCCTACTTCTGGATGGATGGAGATATATTGGATATATATATATGAATTGAAAACAGGATATTACAGAAATATTTATACACCCATGTTCACTGCAGCTACTCACCATAGCCAAGTGGTAAAAACAACCCGTGTTTGTTGCTAGATACATGGATAAACAAAATATGGTATATATATGCAGTGAAACATTATTCAGCCTTTAAAAAGGATGGTAATTCGGACACATGCTATGACATGGGTGAAACTTGAGGACATTATGCTAAGTGAAATAAGCCAGTCACAAAAAGATCAATACTGCATCATTTCATTTATATGGGGCCTAAAATAGTCAAATGATTAGAAATATAAAGTAGAATGTTGGTTGCCAAGGACTGGGGGGGGGGGGGGGGGAGAAAAAGGAAAGTTATTTAATGGGTAGTTTCGGTTTTCTAAGATCAAAAAAGTGTTAGACATCTGTTGCACAATACTGCATGTAGTTAACACTACTGTACTGTACACTTAAATATGGTAAAAATGGTAAAATTTTAGGGTTTTTTTTAATAAGAATAAAAAGGAAATTTCACAAAGTACCTGACAAAAGTAACCTAGAGCAACCTACTCTGACATATATTTGAATAGAATTATTTCAAAAATAATAAGAAAATCCTCAAGGCCTCCAAACAAGAGTAACAATATTATTATAAATTAATGTATATTATTATTATAACTTAGAAGGCCAAAAGAATCTGACTAACATCAGACTTCAAAAGCAACATATGATGCAAAGCAGCATTTTCAGAAACCTTAGTGAACAAAAAGTGTGAACCAAGGATTTTACGTTCAGCTAAGCAGTCCTTCAAGTATCAAGGATACAGAAAGAACTTAGGGAATTCCGTAAACTTCTGAAGAATCCACTAGAATGGCAGCACTGTTCAACAGAAATATAATGCAAGCCACAAATGTGAGCCATATATTTAAATTATCTAACAGAGACAATTAAAGTAACAAATATGTGAAATAAATTTTAATAACGTTTTATTCAAGACAATATATATATATACCCCAAACAACACTTCAACATGTAATCAGTATAAAAATGTATGGGATATTTTACTTTTTTTTTTCTTCCATAATAAGTCTTAAAAAACCTAGTGTTTTTTTCACATGTATAGAGTATCTCAATTCAGACTAGCCGGTATTTCAAGTGCTCAACAGCCACAAATGACTAGCGGCTACATATTGGATAGTGTAGTACATCTTCATATTGGCTTCATCCAACTAAGAAATGACTGGAAAACTTCCGCAAAATTGTACACACACACACTTCAAAGATGGAGAAAAGGCTGGAAGACTAATGTACAGATATCTGCATTCTAAAGTAGAAACAATGCAACTAAAAATGGGAGAATGAAAAAGAATACAAACCTTTTCAAACACCAAATATAATCTTTTCAGATAAGAGAGCAAAAAACAGTGTAAGAAACATAGCCTATAACAATATTTTTAAAAAAATCAAATATTATTAAAGAGTTGAGACCAAATATATTCAGTCATATCAATAAATGTAACCATCTACCCATCAATGAAAAAAAGATTTCCAGTTTGTCTTACAAACCAAGGCTCAACTAAATGGTATATACAAGACACACACACACACACACACACACACACACACACACACAAAGAGTATAGTTCAGAAAGAGTAAAATTTAAGGCATAGATGAAAGTTTATCACGTAACCGAAGACAATAAAAAAGACAAGCAGACCTTAATATCAGACAAGTTGAATTCAAGCCAAAGAGCAGTAAGAATGACCTGAAAAACCACAATTCGCAGAAAGATTTTGAGTATCTATGCACATTTATGAATATTCATCAAATAACATAACAACCATTTTATAAAGCAAGGTTATAGGCTATGCAAGGACTAATAAAGACACTAATAGTAACTTTAACATAACAGTCAGCATAAAGCAAATCAAGTAAACAAAGAACAAGCAAGGATTTATACAACATTGTACATTTCTGTACATTTATATATCAGTGCACAGTGCCCCTTCTTCTCAAGTATCACTGGAACTTTCATAAATTGAGCATATATTAATTAAGAATTACAAAGAATTGGGGCATTATGGATGGAGTAGAAAGTATAAGGAGAAAGTGACAACTCTTTGAGCACATACCCTTTGTAGTTTTGAATTTTATAACCATGTTAGTGTTTCACATGCTCTAAAAATAATTAAAATCAACGAGGATGTGGAGAGAACCCAAAATAGAATACAAAGAGAAACACCAAATAGACCTCACTTATTAGAAATAAATATTCATATATCTACAATGAAAGGGATGAGAAAAAAAGGAATTTAAGTTCCTTTGGCAGATAATGATGTGAGGCTCACCTGTAAAACTTAAATATATACTTCAAAGGATTGTTGAGATGATTATATAAGTTACTAAGGTGTTCAGAATAGTCCATCGCACACTGTAAGGAATAAAAGTTTCTCGTTTTGATTAAAACATCACAAAGGTAGAACATTCAATATAGTGGAGTTTTAAGAAGAGAATTTTAAAAAATTTAGAAATTCTGACAATTAAAGCCCTTTTCAACACCCATTCATAACAAAAAATTATGTGAAAGAAGAAATATCCTCAACCAGATAAAGGGCAAGCACCTACAGAAAAACCTACAGCTGAAAATCATACTTAATGATCAAAGGCTGAATGCTTTCCTTCTAAGAGCAAAAACAAGCCATGGGAGTCTATTCTCACCACTTCTGGTCCACACCTTACCAGAGGTCCTAGCAGTGAAGGAAGGAAAAAAATAAGGGCATACAGATTGGAAATGAAGAAATAAAACCACCTGCACATGGTATGATCATTCAGGGAGAAAATCCTAAGGCATCTTAACAGAGCTGACAGAACTACAAAGTGAACTGAACAAGACTGCAAGTAAATAATCAAAATTCAACTGTATTTCTATATACTAACAACTGAAAACCGAAAATAGAAAACAGTATCATTTACAACAGCATCAGAACTCAATACTTAGAGATCAGCTTAACAAAATATTTGCAAAACTTGCACAGAAACATAAATGGAGAGATACAACATGTTCATAAATCCGAAGGCTCAACAGGATAAAAAAAAACAAAAAACAACCTTTCTCAGGTAAAAGTTCCCCTAAATTGATCTAGACTCATCACAATCCCAATCAAAATCCCAACAGACATTTAAAAAAATGAAATAACAAACAAACAAAAAACAGAAAAGGACGAACTGATTCTAAAATTCCTAAGGGAAGGCAAAAGAAATAGAATGGCCAAAAGAATCTGGAAAGAATATATATAATTTGATTACACACTAAATTATAAAGCTAAATCAATCACCAGTGTGTTACTGGCATACGGATGAACATATAAAGCAATGGAAATAAAAGGAGTCTAGAAATAGACCCTCCCACACACACATACAGGTAATGAACTTTAGACAGAGGTACCAATTAACAAGGGAATTAAATGAGGGTAAGGATAATCTTTTCAACAAATGGTCTGGACATGAGTTGGGGGAAAATGAGCCTAAGGCTCCTACCTCACACGATACACAAAAATTAACTCAAAATAGATCACAGACCTAAACTTAAAGCCTAAATTTATAAAACATCTATAAGAAAACACAGGAGAAAATTCTTAGTGACCCTGGATTTGGAAAATATTTCTGACAACATAAAAATCACAAATTATAAATAAACTGAACTTCCTCAAAATTCAAAAATTGTGCTATTCAAATTACATTCTTAAGAAAACAAAGACTAGATTAGGGAAAAATATTCATAATATGTATGTGAGAAACATTGTATGCAGAACATATAAATAACTCTTACAACTCAATAATAAAGAAACAACCCAATTTTTAAGGAAAGTGGGCCAATGATTTAAACAGTTCACAAAAGATGCAGGATGACCAATACCTTAAAAGATGCTCAAAATCTTT
The DNA here is from genome assembly GCF_036562045.2 of Rhinolophus sinicus. Taxonomy (NCBI): domain Eukaryota; kingdom Metazoa; phylum Chordata; class Mammalia; order Chiroptera; family Rhinolophidae; genus Rhinolophus; species Rhinolophus sinicus. The sequence goes on along the minus strand of NC_133751.1, from coordinate 138,760,047 downwards.
GTATCAGGAAAATACAGAATAAAACCAAAGAAAGTTTTAACTATACACTCACCAAATGACTGAAGTTAAGAAACTGACCACACCAACTGTTGGAGTGTTAAATGACATCACCACTTTCGAAAACTGTTGGGCAGTTTCTTATAAAGTAAATATAAATTTGGGGAATGTAATCAATAATGTTATAAAGATTTTGTAGGGTATCCAATGGACACTTGTCTCATTAGGGAGACCACCTCAGGGATGATGTAGATGCCTGATCACTGAACTGTACACCTGAAGCTGAAGCTGAAGAATAATGAATGTCAACTACAATTATATATATATACACACACATATATAAAATTGTATATGTATGAAGTGACATATATATATGTGTGTGTGTATATATATATATATATATATATATATATATATTTACAAGAGTACAGCGTTAGGAATAGAGACAGTGGAAATATAATGGCTCTGTGCGATGTCAGAGGGATAGTGGATGGGGGGCGGGGGGTCCACACAGTGTGAGGGATATAAATGATAAACGTCTAAGTATTACTGTGCCTTGTGCACCTGGAACTAATAAATAAATAAATAATAGTATTCAAAATTGTAAAAAAAAAAGAAGTAAATATACATTTATCACATGACCTAGCAATCCTATTGCTAAGTATCTACCTGAAAAGTGAAAAGCATGTTCACAAACAACTTGCACATAAATGTTAACTGACATTTTATTCACAATGGCAAAAAACTGGAAACAATACATACGTACATCAACAGATGGATAAAGTGAATACATTCACTCAATGGAATACCATTTAAGTAAAAGAAAAAAGGAGGTGGGACAAAGTATAGTCACACACACAACAAGGATCTCAAAAGTATATTGAGCAACGACCAAACCCAAGTGGCTACAGACTGTATGGTTCCCTTTATATGAAGTTTGAGAACAGACAAAACTACCATATTTTGCCGTGTATAATGTGCACTTTTTTACCCAAATTTGTGAGGGAAAAATTAGGCTGTGCATTATACATGGGTAGCACTAATTCTGTATCTATATAAATGTTTTTCATTCTTTTATTTATGCTTATAAGTTAAAACTGTAACTCGAGAAATCAATGATATCCATATAGAAAAAAATACCCTGGAATACGGTTGTTTGTTTGGTTGAACTTACAACAAACCTGCAACGATGAAGTTCTTGGCCTTCTATGATGCGTAAATTATCGGAAATTTGTTACCAGTACATAAAATTTCTTGTACCTGTATCTGTTCGCATGTTTTGTAATTACCTGTTACATGAAACTTCTTATACATTAAAAAATAAATACTAAAATTCCTTTATAATATAAAAAAAGTGCCTAAATGTAATCAAATAAAAATTTGAATTAAGAAATTAAAACGAAAGATTTTTTTCCTGAACGTTTGGGCCAAAAATGTGGGTGCGTATTATCCACAGCAAAATACGGTAATCTATAGTGACTGTAATTGTATCAGTAGTTGCCTGAAATGGGGGTGGAGGATATGACTGCAAAAGGGTCAAAGGAAACAATGTAGGGAATGAAAATGTTCTATTTCCTCTTTGGAGTGCTGGTTACACCAGTATATTTGTTTATTAAAACACAGAAACATATACAAAATAAATGCTTTATACTATACATAAGTTATACTTCAGTCAAGTTAATCTTTAAAATCTAGAAAAAAATAACTTGTGAGGTAAACAAATATTTAACAAACAAAACATGCTGGAATGGCAATATTTACAATGCTGGTGAAATTGTGATCACACTTTCAAGAATGCGTGCTAGTAAATGTGGTAAATTGGCATGTTCTGGAGAACAGTTTAGTAATACGTTCCTAAGTCTTAAAAATCTTTCTAACAGTTAATCTATTATTTATACAATAATTATAATCAGTAAAACTGGAAACCTAATTACCTGCAATAGTGGAATAATTATAATTTAGTATATCCCTATGATTGACTCATACACTGCCATTTAAAACTTCTTGGAATATAATGATATTTGAAAATTCTTATACATTAAGTAGAAAGCAGAAAACAGAATCACCTATTGAGTATAATGTCGAACATAGTATGGTAAATACACGATAAATGATGGGACGCATAAATGAGGAATTAAAAAGTAAAATAAAAAGTAAAAATAAACAAAGCTGGAAAGGAATGTGCCAAAGTATTAGGTAGTAAAATTATAGGTAGTCTCTATTTTCTTCTCTACATTTTCTAAAATTTACTGAGTACATATCACAGAAAGCAACCAGGGCCAATATTTAGAGCTACATAAATTGATCTGGTATCTCTTTCAAAATCAAAGACATGACGGGAGGAGGAAGACAAAGAAAAAAAGACTCTAGATAAGTCCTTATCCTATTCTATTTAAACCTGCTTTTTTCCTAGTACTTTCTAAATCGAATTCGCAGCCGTGGCAGTATACTTAAATTACCTGGAGAAGTCAAACACAGACTATAAGGGAAAGAGAAGAGGCAGCAGAAATCAGTTAAAAGGCTTCAGCATCTGACGTCCACTCCAAAAAAGATGAAACATACAATGGAATATTATTCAGCCATGAACAGGAATGTAGTACTGGGGTATGCTACAACATAGGGGGACTTTTAAAAACTATGATACAATAATGTAAAAGAAGGCCACATATTGTATGATTCCATTTATAGAAAATGTATAGAAACAGAGAACTCCACAGAGAAAGAAAGTGTATTAGTGGTTGCTGGAGACTGGTGGTGGTGGTGGGGAAGCAAGATGGAGAGTGACTAATGGGCATGGGGTTTCTTTTCAGGGTGATGAAAGTGTTCTGAAACAAAATTGTGACATTGCACAACACTGTGAATATACAAACCCCACAAAATTATACAGTTTAATATAGTGAATTATGGTATGTGAACATCACCACAATAAAAAAAATTGCAAAAAAAAGGATGAAGAGACAGAGAATGAACCCACCCTTCTATCTGAAGCAACAACAAAAATGTGACAGAGTTAAAACAATGGTTTTCCAGACACTGGACACCCAGCAATAAGGACAATAATACTTGAAAGAAGGAAAATAAAACAAGGTGAGCCCTACACGTGCCTGAGTCCAGGCTCACTGCCTTGAAAGTGTTTCCATGCTGTAGAGCAAAAGCGAACTGAAGCAGAGCCTAGAAGACTTCATGAGTTGAAGAGACAGAAATAAGAGTCCAGAAGACGAAGGCACCTGAAGTTCACAGGACAAAGTACCAAAGAGGAAAGAACTGCACAGAGAGAGAACCCAGGAAATTTGCAGAGGGTTCCCTGGAATATTCAGCAGAGTACTCATCAGGACGTGTCTGTGAAGAAACTACCTGACACTGGAGAAAGAATTATCCCAAAACATTAGAGTAAACAGTGCCTGTCACTCAGGGTCTGGAAGAGCACCTGTTCCCACCCACCAGACACACACACACACACACACACACACACACACACACACACACAACTGCTACATACAGAGAAATAAAAATGACATTGGATTTCTCATCAGAAACAATGCAAGTGAGACGGGAGCACCATTTTTGGAGAACTAAAACACTGCGAGCCTCGAATTCTATATCCAGCAAAAACATCTTTTCAAAAACAAAGGCGAATTTAGAGATCGGTTGTGTTTTAACAAATCTGCATATAGTTAATACTGTAATGTACATTTATAGATTAAGAGGATAAATTTGTTATGTGCTTTACTACACACACACACAAAAGGTGAAACAGACATCTTTCAGACATACGAAAGCTGAAAATATTTATCAGCAGCAGATCTGCATTATAAGAAATGTTAAATATTTTGGTAAAAAGGAAAATGATACTAGATAGAAGTCTGGATATAAGACAAATTGATGACTAGCAGAACAGTGGTAACTACAGAAAGGTAAATATATACATCTTTTTCATGTTATTTAAAAGTATTCAGGCTGTCTCTTGCTTGGAGGCAACCTCTGCTCTGCCTATGGAGTAGATCTTTATTCAACAAAAATCACTTAAAAAAGTATTTAAAAATAATTGGCTATTTAAATAAAAATAGGATTATTATTACATATGAAAATAGCCTAAGGCTGGGCAGGGACAAATGGAAGTACATTACTGTAAGGTTCTTACACTATACATAAGTGGTGTATCACCTGAAGGTAGGCTATGATTAAATAAAGACGTACATTATAAACCCCAAATCAGAGGTTTTCACTTTGGCACTGGTGACATTCTTGGCAAGATAAACTTTTGCTGTGGGGGCTGCACTGTGCGTTGTAGGATGTTCAGCAGTATCCCTGACCGAAACCCAGGAGATATCGGTAGCATCGCCCAAGTTGTGAAAACCAGAAATCTTTTTAAAAATTACGAAGTATCCTTTGGGAAATAAATTAGACCCCATGGAGAATCACATCCCTAAAGCAATCACTAAATGAGACAAAAAGAGAGATAAAATGTAATTAAAAAACACACAGAGAAAGCAAAAGAGGAGGAAAAAGGAACAAAAAACAGAAGGCAAAAGAGAAGGAAAAAGGAACAAAAAACAGAAGAAACAAACAGAAAACAGTAAGATGACAAAGTGAAACCTAACCATATCAAAAATCATATTAAATCTCCACAAACAAGGAATAAAGGAGAATTTCCCACACTTGATACAGAATATCTACAGAAGTATCTACATCATAGTTAATGACAAGAAACTTGAAGTTTTCCCACTAAAATCATTTACAAGGCAAGGATATCCTTTCTTACCACTGTGTTTCAACAGCATACTGGAAGTTCTAGCATATGCAATAAGACAAGAAAAGGAAATAAAAGGTATACAGAGTGGGAAAGAAGACATAAAATTCTCTTTGTTGGCAGATGACATGATCATTTATATAGAAAATCTGAAAGAACTGACAATAAACTTCTGGAACTAATCAAGTGATTTATAACAAGGTTGCAAGATTCAGGATTAACATACAAAAATAAATCACTTTCCTATGTACCAGCAACGAACAGGTGGAATCTGAAATTAAAACACAATACCATTTACATTAGCATCACCTAAAATGAAATATTTAGGTGTAAGTCAAATAAAATATGCACGATATCTACAGGGGAAAAATCATAAAATGCTGATGAACAAAATCAAAGAAGAACTAAATAAATGGAGAGCTATTCCATGTTCATGAAGTGGAAGACTCAAACTGTCAAGATGACAGTTCTTCCCAATTTGATCTTACAGATTCAATGCAATCCTAAACAAAATCCCAGCAGTTATTCTGTGGATATTGACAAACTCATTCTAAAGTTTACACGGAGAAGTAAAAAGACCTAGATTACCCAACACAATATTGAAAAAGAGAAACAAAGTTGGAAGACTGACACTACCTGACATCAAGACTTATTATAAAGTCACAGTAATCAATACAATGTATTGGGGAAACAAGCAGATCAATGGAATAGAATTGAGAGCCCAGAAATAGAGCCACATAAATAGATCCTCTTTGACAGAGAAGCAAAGGCAATACAACAGAGCAAGTATTTTCAACAAATGGTGCTTCGACTGGACGACTGGACATCCATCCACATGCAAAAAAAAAAAAAGTCTAGGGGCGGGCCCGGTGGCTCAGGTGGTTAGGGCTCTATGTTCCTAACTCCAAAGGCTGCCGGTTCGATTCCCACATGGGCCAGTGGGCTCTCAACCACAAGGTTGCTGGTTCAACTCCTCGACTCCCGCAAGGGATGGTGGGCTGCGCCCCCTGCAACTAGGATTGAACACGGCACCTTGAGCTGAGCTGCCGCTGAGCTCCCAAATGGCTCAGTTGGTTGGAGCGGGCTCTCAACCCCAAGGTTACCAGTTCAATTCTTCGAATCCCTTCGAATCCCTTGCTGCGCCCCCTGCAACTAGCAACGGCAACTGGACCTGGAGCTAAGCTGCGCCCTCCACAACTAAACTGAAAGGACAACAACTTGAAGCTGAACGGCACCCTCCACAACTAAGATTGAAAGGACAACAACTTGACTTGGAAATAAATCCTGGAAGTACACACTGTTCCCCAATAAAGTCCTGTTCCGCTTCCCCAATAAAATCTTTAAAAAAAAAAAAAGAAGTCTAGACACCGATGTTACATTCTTCACAAAAATTAACACAAAATTGATCACAGACCTAAACATAAAATGCAAAACTATAAAACTATAAGAAAACAGGACAAAACCTAGATGACCTTGAATGTGGCAATGACTTTTTAGATACAGCACTAAAGGCACCATCCACGAAAGAAATACTTGATAAATTAGACTTCATTAAAATTAAAAATCTCTGCTCAGTGAACGACAATGTCAAAAAAATAAGGAGACAAGCCGCAGACTAAGAAAAAATATCTGATAAAGCACTGTTATCCAAAATATACAAAGAACTTTTAAAACTCAGCAAGAAAACAAGCAACCTGATTAAAAAAATGGGTCAGACCTTAACAAACACTTCATCAAATGGCAAATAAGATGGCAAATAAGCATATGAAAAGGTGCTCCACTTCATGTATCACAAGGAAAACCAAATTAAAACAACAACGAGATACCACTACACATCTGTTAGAATGGCCAAAATCCAGAACACTGACATGAAGGAACTCTCATTCATTACTGGTAGGAATTCAAAATGGTACAACCAGGCTGGCAGTTCCTTACCAAAGGAAACATGCTCTCACCATACAATCCAGCAATTGTGCCACCTTGGTATTTACTGAGAGAGGCTGAAAACTTACATTCACACAAAAACCTGCATTTGGATGTTTATAGCAGCCTTATTCATAATTGTCAAAATTTGGAAGCAACCAAGATATCCTTCAGTAGGCAAATGGATAAACTGTGGTACATCCAGACGATAGAATACATTACTCAATGCTAAAAAGAAATGAGCTATCAAGCCATGAAAAGAAATGGAAGAAACTTAAATACATATTACTAAGGGAAAGAAGCCAATCTGAAAAGGCTACACACTGTATGATTACAACTATACGACATTCTGCAAAATGCAAAACAATGAAGACAGTAAAAATATTAGTGGTTGTGGGGGTTGGTGGGCTCCAGAGTGATAAACAGGTAGAGCACCTAGGATTTTTAGGGCAGTGAAAATACTCTGTACCATATCATAATGATGGATACATGTCATCATACATTTGTTCAAACCCATAGAACGTACATTACCAAAAGTGAACTATAATGTAAACGATGGACTTTGGGTGATTATGGCTTGTCAATATTGTTTCATTAATTGTAACAAATGTACCACTCCAGTGAAGAATGCTGACACAAGAAAGGCTGTACATGTGTGGAGACAGGGTAGGTTAGTGGGATATCTCTGTACCTTCCCCTCAATTTTGCTGTGAACCTAAAAACGCTCTTTAGAAAATAGGCTTAATTAAAAAAAACATTTAATGTAAAAAGTCTAAATACTACAATTAAGAAACAGAGATTCCTAGACTGGATTAAAAAAAGTAAGACCTAGTTACATGCTACCAATAATAAGTGCCCTTTAAATATAAAGACATAGGTTAAAAGCGAGGAGGGGGAGAAACATACCATGTTAACACTAGTCAGAGACTTAGTGTGATCATAATAACATCTGACGTACATGTCAGATCAAAGAATATCACCTGGGATTAAGGAGTTTATTTCAAAATGCTTAAAGGGTCAATTAGTCAAGAGGACATAACCACTCTACCCATTTATGCACCTAACTACAGGGCTTCAAGATACATGAAACAAAAACTAACGTAACTTCAAGGATAGACAAATCCGCAACTACAGGGATTTTACTACCACGCTCTTAATAACAGACAAAACAAGTACACAGAAAATCAGCAGATACAATAAAACTTTAACAACACTACTATCTAACTTGACCTGACTTTTACAGACTACTCCACCCATCAAAGGTAGCATCCACCTTTTTATGTTCAAAGGGAACAACTATCAAGACAGAATATATTCTAAACCATATTATAAATTTTAAAAAACTTAACAATAATTCAAACTATACAAACTATGTTCTCAGACTACGATGGAATCAAGTTAAAAACTGGTAACAGAAAGATCTCTGTGAAACCATTAAATATTTGGAAACTAAATAACACACTTCTAAACAATCCCAGAAACAAAGACGTTAAAAAGTATCTTAAGCTGAATGAAAACTAAACAAACAAAAGGTTGTGAGATGCTGCTAAAGCAGCATTTAGGAAGAAATGTATAGCACTAAACACCTATATAAAAGTAGGTCTCAAATCAACAACCTTAGCTTATACCTTAAGAAACTAGAAAAAGAGCAAATTAAACCCAAAGTAAGCAGAAGAAAGGAAATAATCAAGATCAAAGTGGAAATCAATGAACTAGAAAACAGAAAACCAACAGAGAAAAGGACAATGAAACCAAAAACTGATTCTTTAATGACATCAATAAAATCTGATAAACTTTTAGCCAGATCAATGAGGGAAAAAAGGTTAGAAGACACAAATTACCAATGTCAGGTACAAGAGAGGAGCTATCACCCTAGAAAATATTATGAACGCTTTCATACCAATAAATTCATCAATTAGACAAAAAGGACAAATTCCTTGAAAGAAAGAAACTGCCAAAGCTCACAGAGGAAGAAATAACCTGAGTAATCTATCTATTAAAGAAATTGAACTGTAGTCAAAAATCTTCATACAAAGAAACCTCCAGGGACAGATGACTTCATTGGTGAATTCTACCAAACATTTGAAGAGAAAATAATACCAACTCTACACAAATTTTTCTAAGACACCAAAGTGGAAGGAATATTTCCCAACTCATTCTATAAAGCCAGTATTACTCTAATACCAAAACCAGAAAAAGACATTACAAGAAAACTACAAACATTCCTTGTGAACATAGATGCATTCCAAACAAAAATTCAGAAATAGAATCCAATGATGTATTTATTAAAAGGATAATACATGACCAAAAGGGGTTTATCTCAGGAATGCAGCATTGCTTTACATTCAAAACCAGTGTAATTCACCATATTAATAAATCAAAAAGAAAAGAAAAACTTATTATCATCTCCATATACAGAAAAAACATTTACAAATATCCAATATCCATTCCAAAAATTCTTAGAAAGCTAAAAATAAAAGGGAATTTCTTCAACCTCATATAGGGCACCTACAAAAAAGCCACAATTAATATCATACTTAAGTGAAATACTATTTCTTCCCTAAAATTAGGAACAAGACAGGGATATCTGCTCTCAACACTTCTACTCAGTATGTACTGGAGGTTCTAGTCCACGTAACCTCCAGGCCTGAGGGAGGCAGGCAGAAACACAAAGAATGAGCAGACATCCAGACCGGAAAAAGCAGAACTGCCTTATTCATAGACCCACACGATCTTCTATATAGGAAATCTGACGGAATCTACAAAAAAACTTGTAAAACTGATAAGTGAATTCAGCAATATTGCAGAATACAAAATCAATTGTATTTCTATTAGTTATAAACATAGTGAAATACCGATTAATCAAGACAAAGATTCCATTTCCATCTCAAATGATGTGAAATCTAACAGTGTGCTAATTTCTTTAAATATGTACTAAAACAACCTACCAATCATCACACTTAGAGCTGTCTGAATGAGTTTTATGCAACCCTGTGAGGTCTCACAACCAGGAAGTTTTGATGGGTCAAGTTTTCATCTCGGTGAGAGCAAAGTCAGGCTTCTCAATTCTATCAAAAAAATTTTAATTGTCACCCCAATAAACTTTAATTAAAAAATTTTTAATTATGTGATCCATATTCCTAGGATCTAAAACATCAGAATATTTTTTCACTTAGCACATATATTTTCAAACATCTCTATCTTTAATTATATGTGTTATTTTCTATCTAAGACTCCACGACAGATTTAACTTTTTAACCAACCATATCTTTCAGTCTTTCAATTACACTCAAAGAGAGTTTAGGCTATCCAGTTCCCCCTTAAAAAGCCCATATAATCCGCATTTTAGGCAAAGCCCAAGGCAGTGGCTCTCAAACTTGAATGTGCTTCAGAATCACCTGTAAGTCTCATTTCAAAACAGGTGACAGTCAAACCAGCAGGACTTGATTCAGTAGGTCTGGGATGGAACCAGACAAGTCACGTTTCTACCAAGTTCCTATGTGATAATACAGCTGTAAATTGGGGGGGCTATAGAACTACCATCTAAAGCAGTGCTACTCAGATTGTGGTCCTCTAGAAGCACAGACAATTTAGAGTAAGCTTTGGAAAGTTTTAAAGCAATGTTGACAGTAATTTTACGTCTGTTAAAACTAACAAAAAATAGTGGCCTTGCATTGTCTACATCTTCAATTTTTCAATAACTCATTTTTATTATAGTTGAGAAAAGTATTAACAAGTAATAAATTATGTTTTGGAAAGCTGGTCACCACAGAAAACCTGAGAAACACTGGCCTGAAGAACATGGAATCCACCCTCTCCTCTAGGATTCTAAATACCGCCTTTGTAAGTCAAGTTACAAGTATTTCAAGAACTTTCCTCCCAAAGATAATATATCAGCTTTAGCTAAAAATCAGTAAAACAAAAAGTCACCTTATTAAGGTTTCTGTTTTTTTCTGTAATTTAAAGACATTTATCAAGAAACATATAACTGCCCATTTGTAATGAATTCCTTTTAGAATTTAATAACAGTAAAGATTTTTCTCTTCTAAAAAACAACTGTTACATTTTAAATGAATTAAGAATTGAATCACCCATAGCTTCTCCTTCTGTCTTAACTGTCTGTGGGGATATGAAGAAATGGGGGTGAGGGGACTCGAATGGCCTAAGTAACTGATACCTTAAACAAAACTGTAAAAGTGAAAGCAATCTTACTGTGTAGAAATATTTTGCCACAAGCATTTAATTCTACAATACCTGACTTACAAATCAACTTCTGAAAAGTAAATTATAAGTTATATAACACCAATTTGTTTCGCTTGATAAAGTAACAAATGTTTACTTTTTAATCTAATTGTTGGGTTTTTGAAATCTTGTTTTAAATTGAGAATTTCCTACTACTGATTGAGATCACGACCTTCAACAACACTAATTCAGGAAGGTGGCAGTAACATCAATGTAGTTTGAGCTTAAATTTAAATATTCATGCAACAATGGAAATGAACAGTTGTACTGAAAATTCGAAACAGGCAAAATAAATTATTGATATTTAGCTTTAAAAAACATTATTTGATATTCAGTTAATTTATTAACAAAATCTTTTCTGAAATTATTTTGCATTCCTTGAACACTAAGAGTAGATACATAACCCATACAGAAGTTTTCAAGATACCTATATCTGAAAATAACCAAGAATTAGATCACTGGTTATGGGAAAATAGGTAGGTAGGTAGGTAGATAGATAGATAGATAGATAGATAGATAGATAGGTAATTTATTGAAAAAGGCTAGCAAATGGACTCATTCACCAGAGAAGTTACACAAAATTACACAAAAAGAAAATGGGTACCTTACCCACAAAAAAACTATGCCAGGCTAGATAGCTGCTATACATTGGAAAAATGCTTGGGAAGCAATTCCTCCCAAAACTACTATATTTGAAATGGGCAATAGGGAAAAATTTATTGCCATCAGTAAATCACTATGAAGTAACCGTCTGAAGGAGGGAAGAACACTCGGCATTTATCAGTATTTTCTGTCAGACTTAGAAATTCAGCAGTTTTAACAAGCTCCCAGTTAACGCCAAATCCAGACCAAACTCTGAGTAGCAAGGTTCTAAACTATATAAACATCTCAGAAAAGGTATCTTTATGGTATAACCACTCTGGAAAACAGTCTGACAGCCTTTTTTCTGTTTAAGTTAAACTTTTTTAATGTACCTATTACATACCATACAATCAAGCCATTTCACCCTCAGGTATTTACCCAAAACAAATGAAAGCAGATACACATGCAAATATTCACAGCAGCTTTATTTGTAACAGGGAAAAATCAATCAACAGGTAAATGGATGGACTGTGCTATATCCATAAAATGGAATATTACTTAGCAATAAAAAGGAATGAATTATTGATACATGCTATATGTATGAATCTCAAAATGATTATGCTGAGTGAAAGAAGCCAAACCAAAAGAGAATATACACTATATGATACCATTTGTATACAAGTCTAGAAAACGCAAACCACTAATCCACATAACAGAAAGCAAATCACTATTTGCCTGAAGGGGAGAGCTTATAAAGGGGCGTGGAGGTGATAGATATGTTCATATTAACCGTGGTAATGATTTCACAGCTGTATACAGATGCCAACATTTACCAAATTGTACATGTTAAGTATGTGCCCTTTATGTGTCAATTATATCTCAATAAACTGATTTTAGAAAAACAGCTTTCAAATACAAAATTCTGGCTAAAATAGTATCACTACATACAACACAAATTCTAATTCTTTGAAAACTCCATGAAATACACTGATATTGTGATTTAAAACAATTAATGTATATTTGGTCTTTGTACTCTTTCCTGGCACAGAGCTCCTAAAACCCTTGGAATATCTAAGTGATTGAGCAATAAAGGTGCTTTGATACCCTAAGAAACCCTTTCAACTACACCTGAGTTTATGTTAACGAATGGCTTTTGGAAAGCACCTAAGGATGAGGGCCAGCTTCCAGGAGAACCAATTATGTGACTGGAAGCGCTGGAACTTTCAGTCCCACCCCCCTGACCTCTGGGGAGGGGAGAGGGGCTGCAGATTGCAGATCAATCACCAATCAACAATGATTTAATCAACATGCCCACGTAATGAAGCCTCCATAAAAAACCCAAAAGCACTGGTGTCAGAGAGCTTCTGGGCTGGTGAACACATGGAGGAGCTGGGAGAGCGGCACCCCCACCCCCATCAGTGCCCTATGCATTTCCTGGGGTCTGACCGTTGCTGAGTTATATCCTTTTATAATAAACCTGTAACCTAGCAAGTAAAATGTTCCTCTGAGTTCTGTGAGCTGTTTTAGCAAATTATTATAACTGAAACCAAGGAGGGGGTCACTGAAGCCTCCAATCTACAACCAATTGGTCAGAAGCCCTGGTGACAATCTGGATGCCACCAGCACGTGACAGAGTGTGGGGAGAGGCGTGGGAGTGGGGAGGGAGGCTCGCAGAACTGAACCCTTAACCTGTGGGATCTGATGTTACATCCTCGTAGACAGTGTCAGAATTGAGTTGAATTATAGGATACTATGCTTGTGCCAGAGAATTGCTTGGGGGGGGGGGGGACCCACACATCAGAATGTCAGCATCTGATGTCCGCAACAGTATGCCTGTACTAAGAATAAGAGCCCCCCCCCCCCGTTTTGGCACAGGGGAGGGGTGAAGGTGATAGGTGACTCAGAGGGCTAAGGTTTTTCTTAGGTCCAAGTAACCACTGAAGAGTATGTAAGAAAGCAGGTGCTGATCCAGTGAATTAACAATTAGAGAACAATAAAGTCACAGGATATAAAATTAACATACAGAAATCGATAGCTTTTTAAAATACAAGCAATAACAAGTTATAAGGTATAAATGGGAGAGGAAATGACATTTACAATAACCAAATAGGTCAAATTCCTAGAAATAATGCACAAAACTAATGTAAGAAAACCACTCCTGAAAGATACATAAGCAGACTTCAACAAATAAAGAGATAAACCACGTTCTCGGACAGGAAGTCAACATCACAAAAATGTCAAATCCTCTACAAGCTAATTTATAAATGTATGATGAATCCCAATAAAAACACCAATCTTTTTCTGGAGTTAAACAAAATAATTATAAAGTCCATATAGAAAAATAAACAAGAAACAACAGAAAGGAAAACTCTGAAAAAGGAAAGCAGTAAGAATAGGAGAAGTGACTAACTTTTATCGGGTACTTTTTTTCTGTTCTTGTTTTTTGGTTTATTTTTGTTTTTCCAGATAGTTTTTTAAATGATAAAAACATAAAGATAAAATAATGAAATGATCAATTAATGAAGTGATTAAAACAGTACATTTTTTGCACAATAAAACAAAATAGAAAGTTAAGAAATAAACCCAAATGCCTAAGAAAATTAAAATATGATGAAAGTGGCATCTTAAACCAGGGAGAAAAGATACAATTTTTTAAAAATGGTGTTTGGACAACCAGCTATCCATATGAATGAAAACATTGCATCTAAAGACCAGTATATAATAGAACAAACCACAAGTTCTAGGGAAAAAACAAGGTAATTAAGAACCTGAAAGAGGAAGAAAAACTCCTTAACTTAAATTCAAACACCAGAAGCATTTTTTTAAGAACTGACAACTTTCTATTTTATCCTTTTAATGTTCTTAATGATGTCATTGTTTACGCCCACCCCTCAAAGAAGTGCTAATGTTCCCAAGCACAAGAGGACTACAGGTAGGTGCCCTGACAGGGAAAAGACGTTGTGTTTGACAAATTTCACTCAGGCAGGAGGTACAGTGCTGGTGGCTGTTAAGTTCAATGTCAACGAATCAACAATACATACTATATAGAGTATCTTTAAACAGAAACATACATAACACAAGGTTATATATACATTGGTTGGTTAATGAAAACGTGACCACCACAGGCTCACAGAAACCTAACCCTGTATTTCCACTAGCAGCCATGGTTCAGTATTCACGAATTCATTGTTTATGGGAACTTCATAGAACATCAGAACTGCAAAAAATAAAAATCTACCGTGTGTGTGTGTGTGTTAAGGTGTACTTAATTTTGGACACACACACACACAAAATGGGTCACAGACAAGCCTGAAAGCCCATGCATGAGAGCACAAGAAACCCCGAAAAAGAGTAGTGAAGTGGCAGGGCAGACTGGAAGGCTCATGGACACATATGCTAATCCTTTTTTCCTATTTAGAACAGAATTACTTACAGATTTTGATTTGGTTGTTAAATCTAGGGTAAAGCCTACTTATGTACTTTAGAAAAGCATCCCAGATATTCCGATATGTGGCGTAGGTGAGAACCATTATTCTCCCCCCTAAACTGGTGGTTTTCAAAGTGGGGTCCCTGGAAAAGCAGCATCAGGATCACCTGAGAACTTGTTAAAAATGCAAAATCCAGGCCGGCCCGGTGGCTCAAGAGGTTGGAGCTCAGTGCTCTTAACTCCGAAGGCTGCTGGTTTGATTCCCACATGGGCCAGTGGGCTCTCAACCACAAGGTTGCCAGTTTGATTCCTCGAGTCCCGCAAGGGATGGTGGGCTCTGCCCCCGGCAACTAAGATTGAACAAGGCACCTTGAGGTGAGCTGCCACTGAGCTCCTGGATGGCTCAGTTGGTTGGAGCGCGTCCTCTCAACCACAAGGTTGCCAGTTCGACTCCCGCAAGGGACGGTGGGCAACGCCCCCTGCAACTAGCAACGGCAACTGGATCTGGAGCTGAGATGCGCCCTCCACAACTAAGACTGAAAGGACAACAACTTACCTCGGGAAAAATGCCTGGAAGTACACACTGTTCCCCAATAAAGTCCTGGTCCCCTTCCCCAATAAAAAAAAAAAAAAAAGCAAAATCCTGGGCCCTGTACCAGTCCTACTATATCCTACACACCGGGAATGGTGACCAGCGATGATTGTTTCAACAATCTCTTCCCAGGTGATTCTGATGCATGTCAAAGTTTGAGAATCACTGACCTAAAGCTTTTGTTTCTTTTGGAGATATTTTGAAAGCCCTGATGAATTCTGCTAAGATGGCTGAGGCTATTTCAAATAAAACCAAGGGGTAACTGCTATCGTTACCCCATTGAACCCATTGAAGCCCCTATAATGTATAGACAAGCTTCTTCCAAGTCGTTTCTTTATGGAGAACCCTGTGCTTTAAATCAAAGTAAATAAAATCTGCACATTACTTGTATTAATAACCAAACAATGCTGTTTTTTTAAGCCATCCTTCATGACACAAAGTTTCTTTTCCTCAGAACGCTTTACTTAAATAGGCACTGTTCTTAACACGAGTTTACCTGTCCTAAAAGGTGAATCTACATTAGACCACAAAAATTCCTTCAACCCGTCACAACTCTCCTGGGCATCACTTTGCAATATGAACACTACTGACATGTGTCTATATGTATATACACAGAGGGTGCCAAAGAAATGTATACACATTTTAAGAAAGGAAAAAACTATTAAATTGTAATATATATACCGAAAACAAAAGATGAATACAAGTCACATTTGACTTCTGCAATCACAAAAGGTGCTCAAAGTGGTTACCATCAGCATAATTTTAATACAGTCTTTTCCTTTCTTAAAATGTGTATACATTTTGGCACTGTGTGAGTGTGTGTGCGTGTGTGTGTATAAAACTTATGGCATTCTTACATATGGAAATAATTTCAAAACTAATTTGTAAAAATTCAACAGTATTCAACAGTATATTACACTCAATGAGCTATTACCTTAATTCATATATGCGTATACTCGTTCAAATCATGTACCTCATTGACACAAATTTCTACAATATGTCATTTTTACCTTCCACATAACACATTAAACCTCATATGGAGTTATGTGTTTACAACTCTTTTCTATGGGACTGAACGCTGCTTGAAGACAGGTATCACGTCATATCTCCTTCCGTGTCTGAAGTACATAGCAGGTAATGTTCATCCCATCAGCACCTATTCAGTGAGCAGCTACCGTATGTCATTCATTGTACCAGATGATGGATACAAAGGTAATACAGACAGTCCCTGTGTTCATGGAGCTATTTACTGAAAGAATAAACATCACAAACAACTACACTGAAAGACTGAGAGTATAGTCTGTATGAAAGATCCAGTTTACCAATGTGATACATAACATAAAACAGCTTTCTTCAAAAGGGCATTGCTCTTCTGACCCAAATTGCTATTTTACGCCATAATTGTTAGAGAAATACTGAAATAAGTCACTTAACCAATAGTTAATCTGACTTTAACATGTTACATATATATATATATATATAATTAAAGGCCTATGCACAACGCAAGGCTTACCGACAACCAAACTCCCACATAGGAATAACAAGTTAAGGTTCCATATCCAAACTCCAAACAAAATCATCAGAAAGCTATGATTTGCCAATTCTCAATTCCTCACAGAATTTAAGGGAAGAAATTTAAAATCAAAATGATCTGACTTTATGGCTCTAGATTAAGAAACTAACTCTAAGATCACACATTACTCTTATAAAATGAATACAAGGGAAATGTTTGCTCACTTTACCACTTAAAAGCATCTGTTTAGAACTTGTCTAGGAGACACACACGCACACACAGTGCTAACAATAGCTGCTCTGTGGTCTGGGAACATGAGGAAGGAAGGACACATTACTTTTCATGTATATCATTTTGTTATTGAGTTTTTATGCTTTAAATCATGTGGATCTATTATTTTTCAATGTAAAAAAAGCTGGAAAATGTCTTAGACATGAAAATAATATATTGTTTACAGTAGCATTTTTTTTTTATAATGATGGGAATAAAATCTGTAGGCTATGTATTTGGGACAAGGATGACACAAGAATGGGATTGTTACTCTGAGAATTATTATTACTCTGCGAATTAGCTGAAGATTTAGTTCTCTTGGCTATTAATTTTCAAAGTCTTTAATTTTTTTAAATCAATTGGATTGTTAACTGCTCTGCCAGGAAACAGACATGGAAGGAGGCAAATACAGTGTCAATCTGCTAATGTCTGACAGATGTAAAAATATATTTAATTGGCAGGAGAAAGAAATGTGAAAGTAGGGCAGCTGGCTGGCTCAGTTGGTTGGAGCACAGGGCTCATAATACCAAGGTTGCCAGTTCGATTCCCAGAAGGGCCAGTGAGCTGCGCCCTCCACAACTAGATTGAAAACAACGGCTTGACTTGGAGCTGACGGGTCCTGGAAAAACACACTATTCCCCAATAAAGATTTAAAAAAAATTATATATATATATAAAAAAGAGAAACTATACCACAGAATAATGTATGGAGATACTTTACATATTTTATTCTTCCATATTCCTTCATGTTTATTATCCTGTGTAATTAAGTTATCAACAATTTAAAAAAAATAGCAGCTGCCTGTATAAGGCACTGACTTAATTCTTCACAAAAAAGGTTAATTTTTAAAGTTCCTTTTTGAGATACTTCTCATTGAAGAAATATTGTTTAATGAGGTAATGTACCTTCCCCACAGGGAAAGTTAGAGAGGCCAGGATTGGAACGTAAGTCACAATTTTGAAGTTCCAACAACTTCATCAAATTAGTAATACAACTTGCTTGTCAACTTGTCAACTCCCCAACCAACATTATAGCCTTTGCCCACCAAAAAAAAAAAAAAAAAAGGGAGCAATAAGAAAGCTGAAGGTAAAGCTTTGGATATAAGGATATGAGTTACAGAGCCAGCAGGCAGACTGACTCTCCAGTCTGCATTCCTCAGACTGCACAGTAATACTAACTGACAAGAAAAAAGAAACCTAAAAGCAGACATATAGAAATGGTGCTAAAATGAATCTGAAAGTGACTACCATCTTTTTCTAGTATAAAACCCACAAGGACCAGTGCTACACTATGGAGTAGGCAAATCTGAAGTTCTGATGCATTTAAGTGTAGATGAAGCAAAAAATTATCAAGGATCAGTTTTAAGCTGCAATCAAATAATCACACTGGACCTTCTGCTATCTACACTGGTCTCCTTCATGGCTCACTCCGACCTAGTACCCTTTCCTCTACAGGCTGTCTCCTATGCATCCAGTACCTGTTTTTCTACCCCAACTCTACTGAAATGAAATAAAGATGCAGAGTTGTATGCTTAGTAATACAATCAAACTCAATCCCAGGGGCCAGGGTGACGGTCAATGCCTGTATTACAAACTTTCTATCACTTAAGTGCCTGGGTAGGTATCTAGCCTGTGGTGAATAAAATAAGCACATGATACCTTTCTCAGGCATTTTGTCTAATTGGGAAAATAAGCATCTATTCTCTCAGCTGTGCTCTCACTCTCACACATACACACACACGCACGTGACAAACATAAGATGTTAGAAAATTAGAATAAACTCAAGTGTTGGGGCTAAAAGTACGGCAAATTCAGAGCATTTACGGTAACGGGTGGTAAAAATAGTAAAAGAAAATTTCATGAAAGCAAGGGAACTGATCACATCCAAAACATACCGAGTGAATTATTTTATTGACTGCTAGGAAAAATTAGTATCAGATAGTGGATTAAATGTATCTGATCCTCATAAAAAAAGAACTCAATCAAATTGACATTTGCAATAGTGTTAAAGTTAAACCTTAACTATTAATATCTTCCTAATATTTAGTCTCTATTTGTTAGTTCTATTCATCTGATTCACATTCTGGACATGTGCCTAGTAGGAAGACATGTGGATTCACAGATGCAGTAATTTTTAGAGCCAAAGGTGCTTTAAAGGTCACTCAGTCCAATTTTATTTCACAAACGAGGAAACTAACGGCCAGGAGGTTAAACAATTTCTTTTGAGGTCACACAAAATTCATCCCTGACTACTTTGAAAATTAGTAAGTGTGAAGGGTTTGCTTTCTTTGAAAGAATTCTGGAGACTTCTATTATAGTCCTCAATTCAAATGTCACGTAAAAATGTCATACAAAGTATTTTAATCTCACCTTAAAATTTAAATTTTAAGACAAATTAAAATGTAAGGTTTGTAAAAACACACTAAGTATACAAATTCACCTTGGGTTAAACCATGGATTAAAACAATTTAACTCCACGTTTGATTATGATGTTATATACCCACCAGAAGCTCTCTCAGGGCAGCTCTCTGGCTACAGCCCCATTCTCAGGAGGGTACCTTAGCACGTGTACACTAACTTCCCCTGTTCCTTCACTGGTAGGCTTGGAGGTAGATAACTGATGCAAGCCAAACCAATAATGCCAGCTCAGGAACCTGGAATTTTAAACTGACAGAAATACAACAATGATGATAGTAATAGCTAATATTTACTGTACGCCATGAAATGTCCCAAGCATACTGCAATTCACCTTTCCAACAACCCCATGATTTTACAGCTGAAACGAACCTGCCTGAGTACTCAAACCCATACAGTCTGGCTCCAGAACACATGCCCTTAACCACTACCCTATACTACTTCTCAAAAGAAGGGGTATTGTTAGACTTGAGTGACATTAATGTCACTTGCTGCTGGAGGGCGCACAGCAGCCCTGGCTCCTGGCCTTCCCAAACCTTCACTGTTTAACCCATCCTTGGTGTGAGACAACCCTCAGGAACCCTCACTTGAAACCCAACCTAATGATCCCATCTGTAAATATTTTTAGGCCTTGTTTTTAGAGAACTGATACAGATAAAATCTAAACTTACACCACACACAGACCATTCTGTTAAATTTTTTTAAAAAAAGAATGTGTTTACAAAAGGCATTCACCACAAAGTTTCTTTCATAATATCATTCCAAGAGGCAAAACATTTTACCCTCCTCCAGGCCTATGGGATAATAAATGATAAAACAGTAGAGACGTAATGAATCTTAAATATCATCTAGTTCTCAACCCACTTATTTTACAAATGAAGTGGTACAATGAAGGACCCTGGGGTCAATCACTCAGAAGGCTTGAACTCGAACATCAGCTCTATCCTATTCTGGTCTAGGGAGGGGTGCCCTTGGGCAAGATACTTAATTTCTAAAACCTCAGGTTCTTCTGGAAAAGAGATAACAGCATCCATACATCTAACAGTTATATTGAGCTCTTAAAACCATCTACTGAGTTTAACAAGTGCCTGGCACATGCTCAAAACAATAAATGGCAGCTGAGATGGCCGAGAAGAACACCCTGAGGTTCAGAGAAGGTAGGCAACTTTCCCAGATCACTCGGCCACTTAACAACAGAACCAAAACTTAGAAAACAGATTTCACACTCGCACCTCAATGCTCTTTTTTCTACACCATCCTAGGAACTCCTGGGCCTAACATTCAAAACTATCTATAATCTGATATAATCCTACCCTTTTTTCAACCTAATCTCCACTCCAACTTTTATTCATTCAATCACCAAGTATTTATTGAGTGTCTTCTATGTTCTAAACAGTTTCTAGTGCTGAAAATATAGCAAGGAACAAAGGAAGGGAAAGAAAAGAAGTAAAACATCTGCATGTCCAAAAACAAACAAAAAAAGAGAGCAAGAAAGAGCTAAGAGAATGACATGCTCAGAAATACAGACTGCTACCCTCCTCAAGTTTCTAACAATATGAGGATAGATTAAAAAACATATAACATGGAAGAGTCTTCTTCAGTCTACTTAACATCAATAGAACTTGCTTCAAATATTCCTGCACTCAAGTATCTGCTTCAACAAACATCAACCAACCAAAACTGAGAGCCCAAATTGTTAAATCTCTCTCCAAGGAGCCTTCTCTATACATTCCAGTAACAGTTTTCTCTTACTCCTCTTAACTATACTGACATTTAACTTTTTCTCTGATGATCTTTTATGTCAGGTTGACATAACTTGGTAATTTTTGCTAACTTTCCAAATATGTTTTTGACCTCAATGATTCATTTAAGTTCCCAGAAGTCAAGATCTGTATCGGATTCTTCTTTTAATCCTAACACTTCAACACACAGCCTTACACATATTAAATAGTTTCCCAATACCTTATTTAGATAACACATGGCACTTAGATTATACCTGGTTGGTATTTGCTTTTGTTGAAAGAATGCTTAATGTTTTTACAATATCAACTTACAAAACTGCATTTTATATCCTCTCCAGAACTCCATTATGAAACATGAAATATATTAGTGCCAATGGTAAAAACTAAATATATTTATTTCTACTCTTTCAAAATATCACTCAAAATATTAAGATAATGACAAAAATTACACAACTAACATACGAAGGGAGAAATGGTAATTCAAATTAGTCATGATCTTTTTCTTTAAAAATAAACGGAACCACGTACTTCATACAGATTTTGGTTCATTCTAGTATGAAGAGATATCTTACACAAATCTACGTACACTCATGAGAGGGGTAATTAACACAAAATGAAGACTAATATTGCAACCATACCTATGCTAAAAAATTCTGTATTTAAATAGGCCTCTGACTCAAGAGAGGAAAAAAAGATTTAGTATTTAAGTATTCACAGTACCAAAGTAAGAAACCAAAAAGAGTTCCTGGAAGAATAATTTACCAAATTCTGCTAATGAATTACACACACACACACACACACTTTCACAAAAACAGCTCACGGTAAAGGAAAAGCTCATTCAATACTCAATAAATGTTTATCAAGCACCATATTATGTGCCAGGTACAATTCCAGGCACTTGGAATATACTGATGAACAAAACATGCAAAGATTCCCACCCTTACAGAAATTACATTCTATTAAAAGAAAAATCTAATGAAATGGGATAGTTTCCCACAAGTTTCTTATATGCTTAAGATAACATAAACACTCAGATAAATATAATGGAGTCAACACAGGGAGAAACAAAGTTAACAGACTTATATGAAAAAAAAAACCAAAAACAGAAAATGTGAAAAGCCAAGAGCAAAAATCAAAGTTAAGTGATGAAAAACTACACTTCTTAAAAATTTAATAATTCAATCAAATTAATATCATATTTTATGGTTCCCCAGAATTATAAAAAGTTAAAAATTATTTACAAACTATAATTAACAATAGTTCATAAGATAATTCGGGATTCTCTAAGAAGTCAATATGAAGCACAGTGGTTATGAGAACAGGCTTTTGTGATATTAAAGGCAAGGGTCTGAATTCTAGCCCACCCAGTTACTAGCAGTGAGGTCCTTCAGTTTCTTCATCTATAAAATAGGAACAGTAATACCTCAAAGGGCCATTACAGGAATTAAATGAAAATAAAAAATTGCAAACCATTCAAATATCCAACAACAGATACTTGGATGGATGAATATATTAATTCATTGGGATACTATTCAGTAATAAAAAATAATGGATTGATACATGCAACAAGGATGAATCCTTAACGCATCACGCTGAGCAAAAGCGGCTAGACATAAAAAAGTATGTATGATTCCACTCACGTGAAATTCTAGAAAAGGCAAAACTAATCTATATAGAGAGAAAGCAAATGGAGAGGGACTCACTTGCAAAGGAGCACAAGGGAACTTTTTGGGTGTTTAAAATGTTGCTATATCTTGATTGCAGTGTTTCCATTAGTGTACCCATTTGTCAAAATTTATCAGACTCAGTATCTGGAGCACAAGAAATGTTCCAAAAATGATAGAAATATTAAAAATATCAATCACCACTATATAAATTCATGGGGAAGTAGCATAACACACTGAGCACTTGATCTTTCTGGTTGTTTACATTCTAAATAAACGTAAGTTGACAGCATCTGACCTCGACCAAATGTCATGATGACCACTACAGAGACCAAGTTATGGGAGGATGCAAACTGGCACACCTTAGACGAGAAGTAATGAAAGTAAGGAGTAAAAGATGTCTGCATGTCCAAAATAAAAAAGCTAAGAGAATGATATGCTCCGTAATGATATAGTGTTACTAACGCCAAGGAACACCAAGACCACCTCATCTAGATGATCAAAATGTACCTGGAAATTGAGTCAATGACTATACAAACAAAGTTTAATGATAGTCCAACAGCTACCGGACAGTCCTGAGTTTTACTGGGGGGTGCGCGGGGTGGGTGGGGATGGAGAGGCACATGTCCATGAAGGCTATAAAGTGAAGTTAAAGGATTCAGCCAATCAAGCAGAAAAGGGGTCATGGTCATGTGTGGACAGTTTAGAAATGCCAAGCAACCATTATACATCCATAAACCAAGGTTCTTCTATTTTTATTTAACAAGGCTATGTGATTAAAAAATATTTATAAAAGTAACTAATTAGGAACACCACGCTGACAATAAAAGTTGAATTAAATAAAAATGAAACACAAAAGTTCGTGAAATTTACATTTTAGTGCTGCTTAGAACTGCTTATCAAGGGGGATCTTTTTTTTAAAGAACAAGTAATTCTGCTTAATAACAGAAGTCCTGTAAATAAGTCCAGAAGAACTAAATTGGCTGTTCACTCATGCAAGTGCAAGTCTTCTGACTTATATGTTCATTTAAAACAGAAAAAACCAGTTCTAGGAAGCAAAAGACTTTTTAGACTGTAAATCTTAACTACCAGGGTTTGTTTAGTTTTGTTTTGATTTGAAGAACCTCCACTTGCAACATTAAAGGGGCTGAAAAGACAGGACAAAAGAGTCAAGAAGTGCTGGGTTACAACTCTAGTTCTATCAGAATGTGGATTTCTTCTTCCCTAAAACTGGGCAGTTGAAGCAGGCTTCTGAAAATAAGCCAACTTCAGCATTCATTCTCTAGGTTGAAAATCACAAGTTTTACTGAAAACGTTAATAGTACAAAATTGTGATAGGGTTAAACATTTATTTTTAATACATTATTAAAAAGTAACTAAACTACAAGTTTTCTTTCTAAATTCAGATAAAATACATATGTGGCAAACTAAGGACCTAAAGCAATAACTAAGTATAATGCTGATCACTCTTTGCAAAAAGTAACAACTTTTCCAGGGGCTAACTCTTCATTCTAGAACAAGATTCTTGATTCAAGTTCTTCCCAAATCACAACAATAGGATCCAAGTGGTTACATATGAGTGGTTACATACAATATTAATACTTCAAGACTCATAAGCTACCTTTCTTTTTGGGTCAAAACCTATAAAATAATATTAACAGAAATTTAACTTTGTGCCATCCAAAGTTGTGTTTTCTTAAAGTTCAAGTCAATTAATTCTCGTACATACCAGAACTTTCTTATTTTAATTGTCTTTCCCATGGAAAATTGAGCTAAATTAGAAATAAATTTTATTCAAAAAACAAAAACAAAAAGAATTTTCACACATGACTTAGCTCGAAACTTTGAGCATTTAATAGTTTTCATCTTATTTATTTAAAAGAAGTTGAATGCTGAATATTCATCCTGATACTGTGGCTATATCCATTTTCTACCGAAAGTACAAGACTTTCAAGCAATCAAACACCAAAGAGAAACATGATTAAATCACAGCAGAAAGTAGTAATAACAGGGTAAGATAATGAGGTCAGAACTCGAGCAGCCAATCAAAGGCATAAAAGCATTTCCTGCAATATTAATAGTCAAAAGAGAAAACCAATCACAGAAACCTCGAGCCTTCTTTTGACAGTCACAGGAGCAAGAGAACCAATCCACGCACACCCGGGGTTGACAATAAGGCGGGACCGCAGATTCATTGAAAAAATTCTTGAGGGTGCAGTTACTATGAACTTCGCACGCAAGTAACACCACTCCAGAGTCGTAAACACTGTCAAGCCAGATGGAATTCAACCGTATGCAAAATTTCTCCCATCAGAGAGAAAAAGCAACATTTTTGCCACAAAGCGCTGTATTATCAAAAACGCAACTGTCAATTTAGATACACTAGGTGCTTAACTTCTAAAAGACTCCCCTCCGACGACAATTCTCGGGGAGGTGGCGCGGAGACAGCACAGCGCCGGAGGCCCGTTTGCTGAACATCCCGGGTTCCTTTCTAAGGCTGCGTACTGACCGGGCACCCTAGGCAGGCAGAGCGGGCCCGCTCGGGGACACGGAGCTAACGGGTCTGCAGCTCCTAACGCTACATCCCGTTGGGCAGTAGTGGCCCCCGCCCTCCCCCGCCGCAGTGCTGCACCGACTCATCGCGCTGCAGCACCGCGGGCCTGGGAATGAGGATTACCTTGCTGGAAGGAAGATGTTTGTTTTGAAAGCGCTTTACTTCCCATAAGTCATTTCAAAGAGAACCCAATGCAAAACTAAATGTAAAAGTGTGTGTGGGGGAACCTTTCCCAGCCAAAGGATCCCTCACCCATTCACCCCGCACCGGGGGAAAACAAGGTAAACAGAGGCCCTACGCCAAATGCGGCCAGAACATTCCCTACGCCATTCCCGGCCGCCGCTTACGGCAAGGCCCCCTTACGGCAGCGTAAGCGGCGCTGCGAGCTAATCACAACACTGGGACGCAACAACATGGCGGCCGCGGGCGGGCGCTGCGCCGGCCGAGAGGGTTTACGCTACTCCGCCGGCGTAGGGTCCCATGCGTTGGAGCGGCAGCGGCGCCCTCCAGCGAGCGTAAAGCGCGCTGTGAATGGCGAGGCCCGACTGACAAAGGGGAGGGGGGAGGAGGGAAGGGGGGGTAATAAACACTCGAGTCCCTACCGATTCCTCCTCCTTCTCCATCCCGGTGGGCATCTGGGGCACGGCCCGGTTGATGGAGACGCAGTCGTTGAGATCAGGCATGTCCTTGCCGCGGTAGATAGGCAGCGGTTTGGCGGCGTCCAGCGCCCGCGCTCGGAAGGAGAGTTTACTCATTGTCTCCCCGCCTTACAGGAACAGCCCGGGCGGCGGCGGCGGGGCGGGTGGGGAGGGGGGGAGGACTCCCGCCGCCTCCTCCACCTCCTTCCTCAGTGCAGCGCGGCCGGCCCGCTCCTCCTCCTCCTCCTCACTGCCCCCGGCCACAGCATGGGCGCCCACCCCGCCCGAAAACAGCCCCCTGCCGCCCGCGGCCGCTTCCACAGACTAGATCCGCCGCTCGCCCGCCCGATCCGCTCCCTGCGCCATGGCCAACATGGCGGACATTACCACAGCGGCGGCGAGCGATCCCGGCAGCCCGCGCGAGAGCGCGCCCCCGCCGCGGGGACGCGCCTCGCCCTTTCCCTCCCTCCCTCCCTCCTCTCCCTTCCCCTCCCTCGCCTGCCCACCCACTCTCTCCGCGGCGCGGCCGGCCCGCGGGAGCGTGCTCAGCCTCGGGCCGCTCAGGGAAGAGGGGGTGGCGGCGGCGGCGGCGGCGGCCCTCTGTTCGGCGACCGGCGCTCTTGCCGTGTGGCAGGTGCCAGGTGCGCAAGTTAACCCGCGCCCACGAGCGTGCGCCTCTGCCTCCGCGGCCCCGACACCCAGCTCGCTGGGCGCCCCGGAGGAGGGCGCCCGGCAAAACACAGCGGCGCCGAAATTCGCCAGTGTGCCGAAGTCTGTGACCGGGAAAGGAAGGTGACAGGGCCACAGCGGCCACAACCGAGCCTGTACTTAGGAAGCGCTTATCTCCAAGGCGCCGCGAGCGCCCGCTAATTCGCATCCTCCAGTTCACACATCCCGGGGAGGTGCGGAGGGTCCCTTCCGTCTGCCCATTCAGAGGGGCCCAGACCTGCCGGGTCTCGTCCCCCCGGAAAACGCTCACGCAGTCCCTGCCCTCTTCTCCGCGTCCTCTCTTTAGTACCTGACCGAAAGAGCTCTCCAAGGTAAGGCTTCCTTCCTTGCTCATCCTCGCCTTCGCAGGGAGGATGCTAATGGCAGCAGTAAGGTGAGGGTTAACGTTTGAAGCTGCCAGATGCAACAAGTGCACTTGAACCTGTCACCCAGACTTCATAGTTATATAGTGAATGGTGGATATTCTGCTGATTTTAAAAGTAGTAGAGTTCTTAAAAGTTAAACTTAGGAAATTTAACCAACGCAGCACACATTTCCGAAGTGGCAGATAGTATTGGGTGCTGTTGGAGATGCAAAGAAATTTGAGATGAAGTTCCTGCCCTCATGGAGCTTTCATGGTAATGAGATGACAGGATGGTTGCAAAGATGAATAGCAGTAAGATATTTAAATGGTTGAAGAATGGGGCAACTGGAAAGATAGATGACAGCAAAATTAAACAAACAAACAAACAAATAAATTCTTGGGGAAAACTGTACAGGAGATGACACAAGGCAGTAGAATACGATCAATTACCAGATGAGTTGTACTGGCAGTAATTGCCATGAGAGTTCAGAGAAAGTAGATAGTACATTAGCCTGAACTGGCTGGTTAGAGAAAGTTCTAAAGAGGAGGGAAAATCAAGGTGACTCAAGTAAGTACCAGCTATTATTGACATCAACCTTGTTTAGCCAAGTTTCTTGGTTAGTCTTTAAGCATTGCAGTTTTCTTACAAAATCCCTAGGGAGAATGTAACACATTTTACCATTTTCTAATAATTGATAAACATTCTGCCTAGCTTAACGCAGGTGATTTGCTGAAGTCCAGAAGTGAAAACCTTGATTCCTATAGTCATTTCTATATAATATCAAAACTCTCTTCTTCCATTACTTCCTCCTTTTCATCTATTTCTTCCCCTCTCCCGTTTTCCTCCTCTTACTCATCCCTTTTCTCTCCACCTCCCCCTTTGGAGGCAAAATGGTTACCCCCTGTCTAAATAGACTAACTCACGTGGCCCAGCGAGACTTCGAGCATTGTTTAGCTGGGCTTGAGTATTTTCCATCCACTTTGTTGTTGGAAACAATGGAAATGCTGTGACTCACTTCTTGTAAGCAATACCTTCCTCAAGCTAATAGGCATGTCCTGTTCTGAGTGCTACTCTCTGGAGCAGTTCCAGTTCTCTGCAAGGAGGGGGTCAGCACTGGATTCAAGCCTGAAGGCTGTTGAAGAAATGAATCATCCAGACCTTTTATCTGGGTGCCCAGCACGTCTCCGGTTCAGAAAGGATAACTTTCTTTTCTTCCCTATATTTATTGTTACTCTCTCAAGAAAGGATATATTGAGTATAATATACCAGCCTTATAGTAGTTCTCTCTATGTATATATATATACTACAATATATATATAGTATTGGGTACTGTTGAAGATGCAAAGAAATTTGAGATGAAGTTCCTGCCCTCATGGATATGGATATATATATATATATATATATATATATATATATATATATAATCTCAATTGAATTCCACTTAATTCTCATTATAACCCTATGAAGAAATATTAGAATTTTACTAATAAGGAAAATGAGGTTCAGACAGATAATTTGCCAGGTTTTAACACTAACTTTCAGAACCAGGTTCAAATCCACGTCTAGCCTAACTCTAAAACTCGTTTTCTCGGTAGTGCCAACCTGCTATCCAGTGGCTAACGGAGTGCATAACCCAGGGATGGAATAGCCTCAACGACAGCAGAACCACGTCTGCTCTGATAATCAGTATATCCCCGTCCTGTGCCTCCCACATAGCAGACACCTAATAAATATTTGTTAACTGATCATAGTCCTTGAAGAGATTCAGTGATACTGACTCCATTCCACTCCAGCGTGGAGTACACATACCTGACTGGCCTGCCACCTGACCTAGCCACGACTGCCAATATTTGCTTTTATTATGGCCTACCCTGCTCTCCAGCTTCCCACCTTTGGGCAGAGGAATTTTAGAACCAATTAAAGCAATTCAAAGAAACTTTTTTTGAAACCTCAAATTCTATTACAGGAACAGGTCTTTGCTGTAGTGGTTGTTTGGCTCTTCTTTTTCTTTGACCGTGTAACAGATTTCTTCCCCAAATCTCCGTTTTCCTCTTGCTCTGCAGGCAATGATTATGGAGTTGGGAATAAAACAGTTTGAGGCAAATAACACAATACGCTTTTCAAGTGAGACACAGCCTGTGTTTTCTTGGCTTTCAATTCAGTGCCCAAAGCAGAATGTCTCTGTTTCACATTTGGAAAGGAGCTTTTAATTGTATACAAATAGTCTTTCTCATAAAGTTTATTTCTTATCCATTTGTTGAATACCCATATACTTGTTAGTGCTAAAAACAGAATATCTTTTCAACTTTTGAAGGAGATCCTGTTATAAAATGTCTTTATCAAAGCCTGTTTCAAATGATGGTGCAGGCCTAATAGCCTATTTTAATTTCCATGTACAATGCACTGAATACAGTCATTCTAAAATCATTCCACTTCAAATACGCTCTGGACTAATTCCAAATGACATGCATTTAAGCTAAGCACATGTCATATACAAACACCCAAGAATTAGAAATAGTTTTAAATCCATATCAAAAATAAAACCACTGTCTAAATGTAGTCTCAATGAGAATAAAGGTCAAGTAACTGTAAGAATTGGGATTGCATACCAGTTTCCACTTCCCCATACTATGACTAGGGCAGGCAGCTTCCAAATTACTTTTTGAAAGAACCTTAAAACTAGTAAACACTGTTGTTATTTAACTATTTCAGTGTTTTTGTAAATGTCATGTCCTTTCTAATTGGCTCCCTATTTCAGCAAACCCAATTGCAAGTTCACTGGGTTGGTATGTGAACTGCATCCCCACCCCTCCCTGTAATGTTCCCAGGGATGAACCCAGTTCCAATACAGCTGCATTATTTTCCATATGAAATCTGAATGTGGGGTCTGTGTTCATTACAGTCGGCTGGAATCAGCTCCCTGGTTCTAGTTACCCTTCACTGAGGCAACTCTGCCATCTTTGAGACATGGGGACAGAACCTGCCCCCAGAGGTGACTTCCACCTTTATATTCACCACAGTTGGAAAAGCAAATGCTGAACAAAAACCGTGGCTGTGGCTCAGTCTCTTAGCAGCACTGCTCCTCTCAGACCTGGTTGGAATCACAGGGTGCCACCTTGTGTATGAGCGGACGATTTACTTCCCAGTTCCACAAAGGATCCAGATAGACTCAAAAATAATCAGCCCAAAAGCTCTGTATTTTATTAATCAAGGGAAAAATGAGACCGATGGAATTGAAGGAAATGCATTTGAGAGCACACAGCTCCAGAGGGTCCACAACACTCAATTTTGAATCACACTGACAGCCTGTCTCATTTGCTGACCCACCCTGACCGGAATACACACCCAATGACCCACACATGGATTAGATTGACGCCGCTCACTCAGGCTTTTGGATTGGGGATACCAGAAATAAGTAAAGCTCCTGTGACAGAGCTAATGAATCTGACTAGGGCAATTACCTGCGTCCAAACAGCCAGCGAGCTACATAGATTTCGTATCAGGACTTTGGATTTCTGAAAGGCACCGGGTTCCATGGAGATGATCAATATGCTCCTACTTATTTTAACAAAGTTCTGAGTTTGAAACAGGGAAGCACCATTGTTGGAGCAAGCCCATGGGAGGTAAAAGAGGATCCTTTCCAAGCCAGTCACCTTGCCCTTGGGAAACACCACACTCCTCTAAATTCAGCACAACTGTTCAGCTGAAGCCACTGTCATATTCATGGAATTGGCTGTATCTTTCGTATTATTTTCAGTAGGGAGGTGGAGAGGAGAGCCTGGATTTGGGGCTACAGGTGCACTTCTGTTGGCTCTGGGTCCTGTAACATGTATGAGGTGTGATCAGTAAATACGGTGAATGTTTAAATTTTAAAAATGTATTACATTGCCATTAATCCCCTTCGAAATACTCCCCTTCACGTTGAACACACTTATCCCATCATTCTTGCCACTTTCTGAAGCAGTTATGAAGTCCTCTTTCGTGAGTGTCTTTAGTTGTGCTGTCATGACTGCCTTGATGTCCTGAATAATTCAAAACATTGACCTTTCATGGTCATTTTAACTGGGGAAGAGCCAGAAGTTGCATGGTGCCAGGTCCGGTGAATAAGGTGGATGAGGACACACCATAATGTTTTTATTTGACAGAAATTGCCGTACCAGAAGTGATGTGTGACACAGAGTGTTGTCATGATGGAGAATGAAATGATTTGCCCATTTCTCAGGCTGTTTTCTATGCACATCATTTCTTAAATGCTCTAATAAGCCCTTATAATACTGGGGTGCCAAAAAAAATGTATACACGTGACTTGTATTCATCTTTTGTTATTTGTATATATTGAGTATTATAATTTTAATGCAGTTGTTTTCCTTTCTTAAAATGTATATACATTTTTTTTGGCACTCTCCGTATTCAGAGTTCACTGTAGTGTTCCTGGGTACAAACTCAGCTCGCACAATTCTGTCAAGGTCAAAAAACACAATTAATTGGATGGCACGCAGCAGCAGTATTCACTGTATTTTTTGGTCACATCTCATATTCTCAGTTGTCTTCCGTGGCCTCCTCCAGCGGGCATCCTTTTCTCCTCAAGCATCTCTGAAAGGTAAGTTGAAAAGTGGTTTCTCTCTCCTTGTGAAGGCCGTTTAGCCTCACGGATGTGCTGGCACATCTCAGACAGCTGAAGCAGGCTCAGAGCACCGAGCTCGCTGGGGGCAAAGTGTTACTAGCTAGGAGGAGTCTATTGTTAGGAACGCTGGGTTGCTCTTCCAAATGTGGTTCCCCTCACCTATTTTTTTTCTCTTCTACCACCAAAGGATTAATGTTTATAAATGCAGATTTGTGAATGAAATATGCAATTTCCTGAATTAAAGAAAATTGGTTTATTGATTTAGTAACAGCCACGCCTTATGGAGTGTATCTTTGTTGTTCCCAAGAACAAAATGACCTATTTGCTAAAACAAAAGTTTCTGGTATTAACATCTTGACAGCCCCCTAAACTCCAGAGTGACTTGTTACGAGGCAGAAAGGAAAGCAACTTTATGTCTCCAAGTTAGAAGACAGGTCTACTTGTCTTTTTCATCAGCCATTAAAGGTGACTTTGGCAAGGAAGAAACAGAAACCATGGAAATAAAATACACTAATCACCTAAATATTTGCTGGCTTACCCACACCCATCACCTTGTTTCAGAAAGGACTTTAGGTGGCTTTTGACAGTAGCTAAAATATGCTAGGATAGCATTCGGGCTCTAAATTTCCTAGTAACATGAAATTTCCTCATCATGTAAAAATAGAAAACCTTGTCAGCTTCACAGTTCACAACGTCCATTAGATAAAATGATGGCTCGGGAGCTTTACAATTGTAAATCTCCTGGTTCTAATTGGAATATCCAAGAGTTCGTAGAGCAACTAGGTGGCATGACAGACAAGACATCTCAATAGTCTCCTTACAATAGACACACAAGGGGCATCCCAGAGCTGTTTCTCATAGTGACGCTCTATACAAGCTGATGGCATCATATGTAATCCAGCACAAACAATTTTGCAAGGGTTAGAGTGTACCTGGGTGTCTGAGGCCATGAACCCTGCTCTATGCACACCCAGCAGTCTGAATGGACTTCCTGGCCTCCAGGCACTCCTCCCTGAATTATGTTTTTCTTTCTTTCTTTTTCTTTCTTTCTTTCTTTCTTTCTTTCTTTCTTTCTTTCTTTCTTTCTTTCTTTCTTTCTTTCTTTCTTTCTCTGTCTGTCTTTCTTTCTTTCTTTGTAGAATTCAAATTTTTCTTTTTTATTATTAGTTGCAGGTGTACAAAACAAGATAGTAATTAGAGACATTTATATACCTCACAAAGTGATAACCTCAATAAGTCTATTACCTCTCTGACACTACATAGTTATTATGTTGGTGCAAACATAATTGCAGTTTAAAAGGTTAAAAATAATTGTAAAAACTGCATTTTTGCACCAAACTATATTCCCTATGCTGTACTTTATATCCCATGACTTTTTTTTTTTTAAAATTCCTGAATAATGTTTTTTCTCTTAACTGTCTCCTGCTAAACTGTGTGGTTGAGAGCTCAAAATTGTGCTCTATTACAATTGCCTGAAGTGTGGCTCTTCTAAGTGCCCAATTAGGGCACTTGTGCCTTAAATGACTGTGCTGTGGAGGATAGAGGTGAATTAACAGCCTGTTCTGGAAAGGAAGGAGCTTAACAAGGACCAGTGCCTGAATAGAAATCTGTCCCTCCTTTCTTGCAGTGAGCTAAGGGTGTATCTACTGGCAGGGCCAATAGGTAATTTGGCCTTTGAGTAAACAAGGTGTGCATTGCTATCTCAGGTTAGATGGCAAGAACGTAGGGGTGGAGAAAGGGTGTTCTTGCACACTGCAGCTACATGAAGGTTGTCCTCTGGTGGCAACAGCCGTGTCTGCTAGCTTTGTTTTCTAGCTCCGACTCCGCTTCCAGTGCCTCCACAGTGCCTTTCTTAGAGAGCTGCCCCATCTCTCACCCCTACTTGCTGTAGACAGGTTTTGTAGCACAGCAGGCTGTGCCAAAGCTGGCTTTAAAGGAAACTGAATTTCAGAGCATCCTCTTTTAAAAAAAGATATCATAAGACACTAATTCGAAAAGATATATGCACCCCTATGTTCATTGGAGCACTATTTACAATAGCCAATATGGGGGCGTAACCTGAGTGCCCATCAATACATGCCTGGCTAAAGAAGATGTGGTACGTATACACAATGGACTATTACTCCACCATTAAAAAAATGAAATCTTACCATTTGTAACAACATGGATGGACTTAGAACATATTATGCTAAGTGAAATAAGTCAGACTGAGAAAGACAAATGCCATATGATCTCACTTATATGTTGAATCTAAAGAACAAAATAAATGAACAAATAAAACAGAAACAGACTCATAGATACAGAGAACAAACTGATGGTTACCAGGTGGGAGGGGGGGTTGGAGGCTGGGTGATAAAGGTGAAGGGATTAAGAAGTACAGATTGGTAGTTGCAAAATAGTCATGGGGATGTAAATTATAGCATGAGGAATACAGTCAATAATATAAAAACTATGTATAGTGTCAGGTGGGCACTAGACTTATTGGGGGGATCACTTCATAAATTATATGTGTCTAACCACTATGCTGTATACCTGAAACTAATATAAAATAATATTGAATGTCAACTATAACTGAAAAAAAAAATTATGGGGATGTAAAGTACAGCATAGGGAATATAGTCAATAATATTATAATAACTGTACAGTGTCAGATGGGTAATAGACTTATTGGGGGTGATCACTTTGTGAAATATATAAATGTCTAATCACTATGTTGTTTTGTACACTTGAAACTAATGTTGTATATCAACGGTAATTGAAAAATAATTTTTTTAAAAATTAAAAAATATAACTAACCTGAAATAAATTTTTAAAAGTATAGCACATGCAATTATGTACAGTACATAATAATGACAATAATAATAAACACCTATGTTACTGATTTATGTATTTACAAAAAAAAGGAAGACATCAGCTAGTCCTATTCAGAGCCATACAGGGGATGCTTCTGTGCCAAGTCCCCCGTCTTCCACACTCACCCACTCCAGCGGTCCTTGACAGCACTGGCCGTTCCCCTCTAGGGCTGGTCCACAGACCCATGCCCACAGATGACCCAGTCCTGTCATTTTAGCATAACCTAATGGGAGTCCATGGACATAGAGATTCCTGAAGTAGATATTCATTTGAAGG
Source organism: Rhinolophus sinicus (assembly GCF_036562045.2). NCBI lineage: Eukaryota > Metazoa > Chordata > Mammalia > Chiroptera > Rhinolophidae > Rhinolophus > Rhinolophus sinicus. Next base: position 138,724,913 of record NC_133751.1, on the reverse strand, counting down.
CTAGTTCTCCCTATCACAGTGATGCCCTCTACCAACTTTAGGGGCAGCTATAGCTTGGTCTGGACCTTGCTGCTGAAGGCCCTACTGACTTTCTTGGTCCTTTCTTCTACTACTTCTCTATTTCAGGGAGATGAAATGGCCGAAATAGTATGTTTCAACCCATGTATGCAAAAGTTCCGGCCGTTTAAAATGTGCTGAGTGGCTAACTAAAGAAAACATGTGAAACCAGTTTTAGACATAGAGACATGTTTGGAACATTCTATCAAAATATTCCCTCTAGGGGCGGCCGGTTAGCTCAGTTGGTTAGAGCGTGGTGCTCATAACGCCAAGGTTGCTGGTTCGATCCCCACATGGTCCACTGTGAGCTGCACCCTCCACAACTAGATTGAAACAACTACTTGACTTGGAGCTGATGGGTCGTGGAAAACCACATTTAAAATAAAAAAATAAAAATAAATAAAAAAGAGTATCATTAAAAAAAGAAAAAGCCTTTAAAAAAATATATGTTCCCTCTACTGAGGGAAATTAGATGGTGGCAGGGCAAGGGGTGGTGGTAAGAAGAAATCCCAACTTCTCACTGCATAAACCCCTTTGTAAAGGTTAAATAATAAAAATAATTCTAGATAGATCGTTTAGAAAAACGTTAAAATATTAAAGTCAGATAATGGAACACACTCGGGCTTTGAATGGAGACAAGCTCATCTCCATGTATTCTATGACCCTTGTCACATGGCTTAACCTCTGTGACTATATTTGTGAAATGGATATAATGTGCCTATCTCATAGGCTCCTTATGAGAACTAAGTGAGATAACATGATACAAATTGGCTAACAGTGCCTGACAAATAATAGAGGCCCAATCAACTTGAAAACTACTATTTCTGTTTCCTTCCCTCTGCGTTTTTATTTACACGGTTTGAGGTGATTAAAATTGGATAAATTTAGAACTGCAGCACATATAAGGTGACACTTTGAGTTTCTGCTCTGGTTTATGATTTATTTTAAACATTTTAATTTAGAGCTAAACTAAATGGAACGTTCCTCCCACTCACACCCCTCATAAATCCTTATTCCCTGGCCCTATTTGGGTCCCAGGCACAGAGTGGAACTATTATTCAGATCACCATGCCCAGAGGACCCTGCCAAAGTGATAACATTAGATCCTTCAACAAGATCTTGTCTTTATTAAGGATGGACGTACTTATAGCCAACTACTTAATCTGAAAATTCTGATTTGTTTTTCATTTCCCAAAAGTTCTCTTCAATAACTATGACAAAATGAATCCCATAACAAGACCCAGATTTGAGGAAAAGGATCCTGCCTTTCCTTCTTTCCTCTCACTCTCCCTCCCTTCCTCCATTCTCTTCTTAATTTAGGAACTTCTAAAGCTAATTTTTTTGAAGTTTAAATTTCTGTCTGAATAGCAACATGGTTAGCTCCTATTCAAAATCAGAAAGAGATGGGCTACTTACCCAGGAAAAATCCATGAGCTAGCTCGTGTCTGAGTTTATGTTTATCTGTAAACATATATTGCTACCACTTTCACAAGTGAGGTTATAAATGATATTAGCAGGAGTTATAGTATAACATACTGGTAGGCTTTCCAAAGGAATTTACAAATGGTGCCTGAAAATAACATTTGTCTGATTGTTTTCAACAAACCTGTCAGAACATAGCCATCCTAAAGAGCCAGACATCCCTCAGAATCAAACCTAATAACTAAAGTGACGATATTTATATAAAATGTCAGACATATAAGGGGGTAATGATATTGGTTTGCTCAAATAATTTGTAAATTATCTCCAAAGACCTTTCCAAAAGAAGAGTTCCAAAGAATATAGTAAGCTTGCCCAAATACCCACTTTGAAGGATCACACTGACTTGAATATGTGTATATTGGTGTGCTAATTAAGCCAGGCCCATCACTTACTGATCTTTTCACCTCTTTATTATCAGTTGATATAATTTAATTAAGAGGTATTAATTATTGGAATGTAATACTTGGTTTACCAACCTTTCAACTCCTGAGAGATGAGAAAATTCTTCAGATAAGAGTTTAGCCCAAAAAGAACAATAAACATCCTGTTCAATATGATGTTCTCTAACAAGATATTTATTCTTTTCTTTCTTTTTCTTTTCCTTTTTTTTTTTTTTTTTACAAATTTATGAACAGCTCTGCAGGCATTCTATTTGAATAAGACAGAGTATTCAAGCTTGATTTTATTTGGTAACTATAATATAACCTTTAGTCTATACAGATGTTATTACTTTTAGAATCACCTTTATCCAAATCAGAAATAATTTGGCGTTAAGTGAAATAGTAGGAAGAGAGGAAAAGCCCCCACATACTGAGAATGTCAACTTCATTTCCATCCCCAAACCAAAGATTAGTTTCCCACCCTAGAGGCTGATGCTTGTTCTCAATAGTACAGCTAACAGCCCGAAGCAGGCACAATTATTGACTTCTCCTCTGCCCTGTTCCCTGATCTATAGCAATAAATTCCCAGGGCCGCACTGTTACATACAACGTGATCACTATCGCAGCAGGCCCAGCTACATATGGATACACAACATGATCACTTACCCAGTGGGCACTGTTCAATACAGTTAGACAACATGATCACTACACAGCAGGTCCTTTTCAATATGGATTTCTATCATGGCCATTACTAATACACCAGCCAACTTGGTGGCTTCAAACTGCAACCACCACCCATGTAGGAACAGCCCGATGGGAACATGTCATGTAATACCTGACTCCCCATGTGTGCTCTCAGGTATAGACACCCTGCCCAAGGCTATTTAGCACAGCAGGTTCCGTCATACAGAAATTTAACCACAGACACAGTGGAAACAGATTGGGCCCCTGCTGACAACATGTGATAGGACCTTCCAATGGGACTGCTAACATAGCAGGGAATATTCTGACTTTAGCCAAGTGCCAATAAGCAAAACCTACTGAACAAAAGATCTGTGATTTAGAAAACGTCTTAACAAATGAACCTGAAGGAAAAGACAAGGAGCACACTGTCTTGCGTGCAGGATTTTCCTACACCCACACCACCAGTGCTTCAGGCAGAAGAGGATGCATTTGACATTATTCTGCTATCTCATTAGAGCACATCCTTTTGATGGAAAGTGCTGTGTCTCTGAGCTGCTTTGATGTGTGTGAAAATACGCCGATGTCTTCTTATAAAGTAACATTATCAACAGTTGTGTAGAATAAAAAGGAAAAGCTTTTCAGGCAAATAAATGGAATACTTTTTTTTTTTTTTTCTGCCAGCTTTAAAGAAGCAAATGGATTTGCAAATTTGAAATAAGAATAATGAAATTTGAAATCAAATTAACAAAAAGGAGAGTAATTATTTTATCAAAAAGCTTTTCGTTTATTTTTAAATGATGCTATTCCCATAGATTCCAATTTGACCGATCTGGAATGTGGCCCAGAAATATACATTTAACAAATGTGCCAGGTGATTCTGCATTAGAGTATTTTATACAGCTCCATCCCATTGGTTCTATTTTCTTCCTCATCTTTTCTCTAATTTTCACCTTCCTCTTCCTCTCCCTATGTCTCCTGTCCCATTCCCTTGTCTCCTTTCTTTCCTTGTTCTTAATCCTCTTTCTTTTTTTCTCTAGGTATGGTCAAGGATGGGGAAGGTGGTTGGAGGGCCATGAGGAAAATAAAAGGAAGAAAATTCTGCCAATTTCATCAGCCCCAAGCCATGTTCACAAGCAATACGAGGTCTCATTGTGTTCCCTGTGCACCTTTAATTATGGTCCAGAGACCATGCTACCTAATTTTCTACCATTGTGGATAAGAGAGAGAGGTCATCAGGAGCCAAGAGAAGATAGACAGAGATCTCGTACTGAGTCTGCAATTGCTAAAGTTTGGTTCCACCAACTAAAAGATGCTACATTTAAAATACTTATAGCAAACCTGGGATTGGAGCAATGAGTGTCTTAATTTCCCACCAATGGCCTTTGTAAATAATGAGCCTCCAGTATTTGAAGTCATCCCTTTCCTCTGCCTTCTACTCCAATTCTTCATCTATTTCCTGGTAATTTAGTTTTGTTTTCTTCTGCCATGGACTGTTCTGCTGAACGCGAGTGAAGCAATATAGTTAGCAGAACTGTAGGTCAGGAGGCTGTCTCCACCTCTGGCCCTGGCGTTAGCTAATCTTGTGATTTTAGACAAGTCATGCAACCTCTTCTGTCTTGCTGTCCTCACTAAAAAGTGAGCGGGTTATCTGCAATGCTCATTTTATTTCTAAAATTATACAGAATAAAAAGAAGTGATGTTACTTTTCTTTAACGCATCAAGCTAGATGTCAATTAGAACAAAATTTTTAGCATCCAGCATAAGTGATTTTTTTTGTCCTTAAAAATATTAAACTAATTTTTTCCTAAGATAGTAGTATCATCTAGAGTCAGAATTAAATGGCTGCCAAATTTTCTACTGTTTTCATTAGAATCACCTTTATCCAAACCCTTGATTTCGTCAGGAAATCAAAATTATCCTGAACGATAAAATATAAACATATAAAAAAAACGTAGTATATAAAAGAGGCTAGTGTTTTAAATTAAACTACTAGCTTCTCAGATTTCCTTATTATTAAGGATATATTTATTCTTATCATGATTATCTTTTAAAGAAATGCTAGAAAGCTGTTTTACAATCAAACAATTTGAATGGATTAAAACATTGGCTTTATTATTAACACCACCTATATTTAGATGCTCCTTGAATAACATGAGAAAAAGGTGTTTTTAACATTTTTCTGGACGCTTATAAAATAGATGAGAATATGATATAGAATTAAGGCATATAGAGTTCTTAGGACAGAAAACTGTTCCGCTTGGCCACAAAGTGTCAGCCTTTATGGGCATATTCCACAGGCGGAAGAAGAGACAGCAGCCTCAGGGAGGAAGGGAGGGAGGGAGAGAAGTACCACCTGTGGAACAATATCACTTACTAGTATTACACGAGGCACTTTTAATTCGTTTCATACATAACTATTGAAGGCCTTCTATGTCTGACCTATGAGCTGAGCAAGAAAATGGTGAGCATTAAAGACACGGCCTTGGCTCACATTTAATCCTGTAACCATCTCTCAAGGTCCACGTTATTGACCCGCATTCTTTGCACTGCTCACCTTGCATTTTATTGCAATTCACAAAGTTTAAAAGGTTTCCTCCCATCCTCACAGGACATAAACATACATATTCTACCAACAGTTTTATTTTCTGTTTTCCTTTTCTTTTTTTATACTAGGCATCCTTATGGGTTTAATGCGATATCTCACTGTGGTTTGCATTTCTTTAATGATTAGTGATGTTGAGCGTCTTTCGTATGCTTGTTGGCTATCTGTATAGCTTCTTTAGAGCTACATCTATCTATGCAAGTTCTTTGCCCAGTTTTAATTGGATTATTTGATTAAAAATAAGTAACCTTATTGTATAGCTTTTTGTGGTTTATATAGCATTTTCACAGAATTTACTATATTTTACATTCACAATAACCTTGTGCAGTTGACAGATCAAGGTATTTTGCCATCTGCAACAACAAAAACAAAGAATGAGAGAAACTGAGTACCTTGACCAAACAGTCATTAAGAGGCAGGGACAGGACTGAGAGCTTTGTCAACTGTGTCCTAAACCTTTCCACTCGCCATGTTGTATCCGTCAGGTTCCTGATCCTGGAATGCATCCTCTCCTTTCCCCCTTCATGCCTTTGCTCATGAACTTGTTGCCCCTTCCTACTTGTTTACGTATTTTTCAAGGCTCAGGTAGTATTTCCCCCTAAAGCTTTCGCTGACATACTCCAAGCCCATCAGCCTGAAGTAATCTCTTCAGTTTCTTTCCCCATAGCATTTTTTGTGTTTCGCTTAAGATACCTATCACTTTCTGTGTTGCACCATACGTAGCTAGCTGTGTACGTGTCTTGTCTCCTCTACTAGACAGTAGGCACTGAGGGCAGATGTTTTCTCATCTTAGAATCTTCACAGCACTTAGTAGAAAGCCTTACTTACTAGAAAGTAGAAAGCATGTATGTATTGCACGCTAATTGATTATGCCACTGGAGCTCCAAACAACAAGGCATACAAACAGCCAAAAGATATGAAAAAATGTTCAACTTCATTACCTCTTAGGGAAATGCAAATCAAAACCACAGTAAGATATCACCTCATACCTGTTAGAATGGCTATCATCAACAAGACAAATAATAACAAGTGTTCATGAAGCTATAGAAAAAAAGGAACCCTCATACACTGCTGGTAGGAATGTAAATTGGTACAGCCGCTACGGAAAACAGTATGGAGGTTCCTCAAAAAATTAAGAATAAAATTACCATATGACCCAGCAATCCCTCTCCTGGGTATCCACTCAAAAAATCTGAAAACATTTATCTATAAAGATATATGAACTTTGATGTTCATTGCAGTTTTATTTACAGTGGCCAAGACATGGGAACAACCAAAGTGTTCTACAGATGATTGGATAAAGAAGATGTGGTATATATTCACAATGGAATACCACTCTGCCATAAGAAAAGACGAAATACTGCCATTTGCAACAACATGAATGGATCTTGAGATTATTATGCTAAGTGAAATAAGTCAGAACCGTATGACTTCACTCATTATGTGGGATATAAAACTGAAAGCAACAAACAAACAAGACAAACAAATTAAGAAACAAATACTCAGACACAAACAACAGTTTAGTGGTTACCAGAGGGTGGGAGGGAGGGGAGATGCTAGAAAAGGGAAAAGGGGGTTAGATATATGGTGATGGAAGGAGAACTGACTCTGGGTGGTGAACACATAATGCAAATATAGATGATGTATTATACAATTGTACACTTGAAACTTATGTAGTTTTGTTAACCATTGTCACCCCAATAAATTTCAATTAAAAAAAAAAGAAAAAAAAGTAGGAAGCATAGGAGGCATTACTGAATGTTTGACTTAATGAACGAAGTGAAAAAGGTAAAAGTCCCAAGAACACTGTCTTTGCAAAAGAAACTGTTTCTAACATTTTCCTCTCTTCCCCAATTTATCCTATTTGTTCCAGAACTGAGAGCAGAAACATACTCTAGAAAAGTTCAAAGATTCTCAGCCAGTGTATCTTCTGTTTAATTTTTATGGAGGGGTCACCCAATTTTTTACACAAAGTCAACCAGACACAGAGCATTAAACTTGGGTGTAATAACCACAAAAAGCTATACAAGCATAAGGAGTTTTGGTTAGTAGTCTGGGAACCTTGATTAGTAGACGCAAGGCCTTGAACATCAGGCTAAGGGGTTTGCATGAGCCCCCTGCATCAGATCCAGAAGTTCCTTCACAGAGAGTTCCCATCCCTTCCCAGAGAAAGTCCAGTTACCTCTTTTACACAATGTAATACAATCCGGTACACCAGCTATATACACATTTGGTAACCAGTATAAGTTAAACACTTGTAACTCACGTTATAAATTAACTTGCTACAGGTTCAAATTTCTAAACTAGAAATTCAGCCTCTCAAGTGGATTTGTAGAGTACTTTCAAAAGTCAAGGTCCCTGTTTTCCTCTCCTATAGGCAGACAGGTTTATCCTCAGGCCTGAACACTGGGGCCACCATTTCAGAGTTTTTTGTTCTCACAATAACCCCCCTCTCAGACCCACACTAGGGACATTCCTCCCAGCTCCACTGATTCCTGAAGAATAAAACTCAATCCTGGTCTGGAGTCCAGAATCCACTACTCACCTCCTGTTGAAAAGAATTCCTGCTTCACGTAGGTGAAAACAATTTTAATTAATTAAGTGTAAATACCTTTATAAGCAGCAGTGTCTCAAAGCATCTGAAGTAGCAGTTCAACTGTCACTGGCTCTGCGTATCTGTTGGTTTTTATTTTATGTTTAACCTCTCGGTTGTCATTAACAATGGATTATCTGCAAACTTAAAACCATTCAAAATAAAGGTAAAATGAATTCCTTTTGGATGTGGTGGCCTCCTCATCCCTGTGGCCTTCCAACTGACTGCTTTCTACTGTGGCACCATTTCTCCATGATCAGACTCCAGTGGTCTTCTAACTGGACACACTTGCCCAGTCTTGCCTTCTCCCGTCCAGTCTTCACAATGGTGCCAGAGCAGTCATTCTGAACATGCAAATCTGTTGGTGCCTTTCCTTTGTTTCCTTAGCATGGCTTACCCCTTCCAGAACCTCACCCTCTGCCACTTCTCCCCAACCCTCACTTCTCCCAGACCCAGTGTCTACGTCCTTCATACCACACACCCACCGCACTCCATGCAGTTTGCTTTTTCATATGTTATTCCCTGGTGTTTCAGCTCAGTATCCCCGTGTTCTACCTTCAAGTCTGATGTCTATCAACCCCTTCTCTGTGAGGACAACCCGATTGGCATCCCCACCCATCCTGTCCCCCTCCTCCCCCCACTTTGGGCATCATTAATTCAAGCCTTCTCTCAGCACTTCATGCAAAATTAACTCTATTGGGGCATTACCAGTGTTTGTTTGCTCATCTGTCCTGTGCCTTTCATTTTCCCAAGCCTGGATATCTAGGACAGTTGAGCTCAATAAATAGTTATTAAAGGAATGACTAATGTACCCACAGGTCTTGACTTTTGAAAGGACTCTACAAATCCTAGTTCCCTTTCATCCTTTTTCCTGTCTCCTATTCCATTTAGTTCCTAAAAAAACATAATTTCCATTTCAGCTCAACACGAGTTACCATATGGGGACCCCCAACCACAAATGTCCACTTTTAGGGAGTCCTATTACCAGTCATGATGAAGAGGTCATTTTCTGTTTTGAAGCAGTCTAGAGTGGAAGAAAAATCCTCACATCCATCAACTATATTTCACTCTCTTGCCTGAATCAAGCTTTCAGTTACACGTACATTTTGGAGAAAAATGGTTTTGTCATATCCAGTCCTACCTCTCTGCCTTGTAAAACAGAAATTTACCCAACAGAAGTAATGATAGAAAAGAAAAATAGAGGTGATACCCTAACTGACCTAAACTAGAAATTCAGTTTGATATGGAAGCCTTCTCTGTGCCAGGCTCGGTGTGAGCTAGGTGTTTGCACATATTCTGCTCTCTGGCTGGAGTAATTTACCTAGTTCAGGTTTCTCAAAATTGGTACCACTGACATTTTTGCCCAGATAATTCTTTATTGTGGGGGCTTTCCCTTGTATCTCAGGATGTTCAGCATCACTTGCCCCATTCACAAGATGCCAGCAGCCAACCCCTCTCAATTATGATAACAAAAAATATTATCTCCAGTAAAATCTCCAGACATTGCCAGATGTCCTGTGGGAGACAAAATCACCCCTGCTTGAGAATCACTACTCATCCTTTCTGGTTTAGCTAATGTGTCACCACTTCTTGGAAGCTTTCCTTGACTCCTCAGAGTGGATCAAATGTCCCGTTACATGTTCTTATACCATTGTACACCAGTCCTTTAGAGTATGTATCAAGGTTTGCATGCTTATATACTTACTATTTTCTCCTAGTCTATAAGATCCACAAAGGTGGAAACTGGATCTATTGTTCTCGCTGTTATATGCCTTAGCACAGCACCTGGCTCACATTAGGTGCCCCATAAACAAATGACGTGTAAAAGAGAGAACGGGGATGCAGACATCAAAGATGTAATCTCTGCTCTCAATAACAAAACTCAAAACAATTCATAGAAAACATACGTGTGAACCACTGGCCAGAAGTATCTAAGAAGCAATGTAGTTCAAGGGGTATAGGAGCTTGTAAATAATATTCCTCTGTAGAATTGAGAGCCAGTGGAAAGCAGGAATAAAACTAGTGTGGCAGGAGAGTCTCTGATGAGTCTCTGACGAGGGGTTGGGAGTGGGGGGGAGATAAAGGGATGGGCACAGGCTTAGGAGAGTCATCTGCAAGAATTGGGCCCTGAAGGTTAGTGCCCAGGAGGAGCTGGGGCTCACTTAATAGAGTCCAGGAAGAACTTTAGAATGCCATGTTTAGATAGCAGGACTCCACCTGCATGAAAACCAGCAGCAGCAGCAGCAGCAACTGTGGCCCTTAAGGGAACCCAGGGCAGGAAGAAGCTAGGGGCGCATGTGTGGAATCATCATCTCCCATCTTCTGATACATTCTGCAGCCATGGCTAAGTTCAAAACAAAGCAATCTTTTTTTTTTCTTTAATAAATGAATAACAGATTATTCTCCTTTATGAAGATATCAGCAAAATAGGAACTAAACTATTTTCTCGTATCTATCTGCTTGTCAACACCTTTTCCAAATAGGGGTATTAAATTGTTCTCATCTTTTCTTGCTCTAAACTTTTTGCTTTGATTTGTTTGTTGTTTATTAGAAGGGTGTTAGAGTTAGGGTCTTGGCAGGAAAAAGATGGACTTGATATAGGTATTGTTTACAGGATGTGTTGGGAAACCACAGGATAGTGCTATACCTGGGGTCTAACCAGGCACTCTTATCACCTCTAGGCCTGAAAGGGTAAAGGAGAGGTTACAGGAAAGGGGGGGTGGGAGGTGGAGAGAGAGAGAGAGAGAGAGAGAGAGAGAGAGAGAGAGAGAGAACGCCTATATAGAGAGGGCCACCTGCAATGAGCAGTGGCCTCAGAAGAGGATGCAGGCCAGCCTGCAGTGACCAGGCAGAGGGGGAGGACCGAAAATGAATCCATACGCAACTGTGCTCTCCTTCACCTCCCTGCCCCCCCCCCCCCCATCTGCTGTTGCTCCTCACTGGTAGCAATCAAGCAGGCAAGGTCACCTGCTGATTTATTCTACAAAGGTGAGCCTCTTGGGATCCAGGACAGGGAGGAAAAGGGAGACAAGAGGACATGGAGGGGTGGCATGTCCCCTATATCCAATAGAGTGTATCATTTCACGCCATTTCCAGAGGGTGGACCATAGCATTATTTCAGACTTAACATCAATGATTTGTAAAGTAGCATTGATTTTGTGTCTGGCAGACGGAGTATACATTCAAGTGTGTATTACTTTGAAAGTGGACAACATAGAGAAATCCTGCATGAGTGTCTCAGAGACTTGATAATTTTCATAGTCACTGTAGTGGCTCAGACTGAAAACTAGGCTCGCACCAGCTTCCAAGCCCCATGTTACACTCTTGAGCGTGGCTTCATTGAAGAGACTGAATAAAACTTACCTACCTCTGCCTCTGTCCTTCCGGGGTTTGATAGGAGCACACAATAGAGCCTTCTTTCCCTACAATGAAGTAGAAGCCACAGAAATGAGAAGAGCCATCATAGCCCTTTGAGGAAGTTTAGAGAGAGGGAGGGAGGGAGGGGAGGAGGGAGTTGGGGAGGGAGGCAGCTGTTGGGATGAGAGGGACCTTGGCAATAGGTGGCTAAAAAGGAATGTTAGGATATTTGCCTGTGTGTCATGTGATATTACATCTCTCCCCTTGGAATTTTCTGAGAGATCTAAGTAAAGATTTAAATTGCTTCCCAATATTTTTTTTTATTTGCGTATGAAACTGTTCAGATAGAGACCCCAAGTCGTCCCAGCTGTCTGTAGGCTACAGAAGCAAAGAACAGATGGCCATCTGGACAAGGGCCCTAGAGCCAGAAGGGAAAATGTGAAGAGCATGGAAACTCAGAGACGCCAGCCTCAACATGACGCCTCAGTGAACTCTGCCCTATATTTTCCAGGGAGAGCATGTCCATCAGGGGCAGTATGGAGGGCTCATGGGTGAAGGAAGTACGGCCTCCCTGAACATACTAATAGGTGCAAAGATATAAGACATAGGTTGGCAGCCACACTTACTAGACAGACTCCTTTCGGGATAATGAAGCCTCCTAGGAATGATTGTAGCTGCTGTCTGAGACCAAGGCTTGGCTTCTGCCTGTCCCATCTCTTGAGTCCTGATCTGGGCTTGTCGCCCATGCTCCCATCTGTCCTACTCACTGCTTGGCACTCCTTCCTGTTGATAACCTCAGCCTCCACCTGTCTGTGCCTCCGATGAGCCCCTTCTGCAAACTCTAGCCCTAGCAAGCATGTGAATTACAAGTTTCGGTAGTTGCTTTTCTCAACAATATATTTGTCCCAATCTGGCTTGGGATTTTTTTTATTTTTTTTTTAAAGTTTCAGGTGTACAAAGCAACATAATAGTTAAGACATTTAAACTCCTCATAAAGTGATAACCCACCCCCCAAGCTACTACCCCTCTGACATCTATAGCTGTTACAATACCATTAACTGTCTTCCCTATGCTGTACTCCACATCCTGTGACTATAGATACCTATATATTTAGTTACAGTTGACATTCAATATTATTTTGCTTCAGCTTCAGGTGTATAGAGCATTGGTCAGGCATCTACACAGTCTATGTAGTGATCCCCCTGGTAAGTCCAGTGTCCATCTGGCACCTTACATGACCTTTACAACATTGTTGATTATATTCCCCATACTGTATTATCACCTAATTTGTATTTCTTACCATGTTTCCCTGAAAATAGGACCTAACTGGAAAATAAGCCCTAGCATGATTTTTCAGGGTGACATCCCCTGAACATAAGCCCTAATGTGTCTTTTGGAGCAAAAATTAATATAAGACCCAGTCTTATTTTCGGGGAAATGCGGTAATACCTGTACCTTTTCACCCTGCCCCCAACCCCATTCCCATCTATCACCCTGATAGATCTAGTACCTGTCTGTAACCATACCTAGTTAACAGTATTATTGCCTATATTCCTTATGCTATACTCTACATCCCCATGACTGCTGTGTAACAATTTGTACTTCTTAAACCCTTTCCCTTTCACCCATCCTTAACCCCTCTCCCATCTTAAGAAAGTCCCTTTAAGATTCCTTGTAATACTGGTTTGGTGGTGATGAACTCCCTCAGTTTTTGCTTGTCTGGGAAGCTCCTTATCTGTCCTTCAATTCTAAATGATAGCTTTGCTGGGTAGTCTTGGTTGTATGTCATTTCTTTTCATCACTTGGAATGTCTCCTGCCACTCCATTCCTGCCTGCCAATTTCTGTTGAGAAATCAGCTGTCAGTCTTATGGGGTAACTAACTGCTTGTTTTTAAAAAACTAACTGCTTTTAAGATTCTCTCTTTGTCTTTAACCTTTGGTATTTTAATTATGATGTGTGTTAATTGCACATCAATGGGAGGAACTGACCCTTGGGTTCACTGGTTGTGAGGACTGGCCTTTACTACAGTGGAAAAGTTGTTGTGCAGGGGCTGATCCTACTGAGCAGGATCTGCCTCAGCAGTACTCTGTTATCTGCCCATGGTCGTCTGGGTGTGTCATTCTAGGAGGTGGCTGGGTGAGGCTCCAGCTTGTTTTGAAGCTGGCCACTGGGGGCTCCAGCCCCAGGACCACCTTGGAGGAGATCCTCTGTTGGTCAAGTTCAGTCGCAGCCCTGGCCCCACTTGGGGCCACCTGGCAGGAGCCATAAAGAAATCCGCAGATGGCTGCCACTTCTGCTGTTCTTGGAAGCACCTTTAGAGACTAAGCTGTGAATCAAGGCCGGATGATGCTAGTGCCGGGCTTAGGGCTGCTCAGGCAGAGGTACAGGACATACTTAAGCCAGATGCTGCTTGTCTGTGTTCCTCGACCTTTGAGAGACCCTAGGAAAGTCTGCAGCTTGAGACAATGCAGGTGGACTGCACAAAAAAGCCACTGGAAGTGGCCAGGGTGTGCCTGAAAGTTGGGCAGGGCCGGGTCTCGAATCACCAGGGTATGGCAAACAATCAGCGAACCGTGGAGACTCAGATATGGTGGCCACCGGTGTCAGCACATGGAGAAAGGGGAGGGCTCAGCAAAGAAACAATGGCCTTCACCAGCTCCCCTGTCCAGGAGAAAGCCACCTCTCCCACCCCAGTCCTAAGCCAGACAACTCAGTTCCCCACCAAATGTCCCTGCCACCTCTCCAGCCGCTGTCCCAGCTACTAGAGCTCAGAGTGAGTGATTCTGTTGGTGGGTAAATCTTTGTGCAGTCCCTTTAAAGGGAGTGCTTGGGAGTGCAGCCGCCCTCAGTCTCTCAGTCACAAGCTTGGCTGGTTTTCACAACCAGAAATTATGGGGACTTCTCTTCCCGGCACTGGAACCCTGGGCTGAGGTGGGGCTGGGACCTCTCACTCCTTTGGGGGATAGGGAGACCCTCACAGCTGAAATAACCTTCCCGATTTTTAATGGTCACACATGGGTGTGGGACCAGCCCTTTCCAAGTCTCTGCCCCTCCTACCAGTCTGGTGATGGCTTCTTCTGTGCGTCCTTATTTGAGGGGCTTCAGTTCAGCTTGATATTAGGTGATTCTCAATAATGGTTGTTTTGTAGATTAGTTGTAATTTTAATGTGGTTGTGAGAGAAAGTAAGCACAGCATTTGCCTATTGCGCCATCTTGGTTGTCTCCTCTGTTTGGGATTCTTAACAGTGTCTTGGCTTGAGATATATACAATTCCTATGTCATAACCAGGACCAGCTGGGGCCTGATACTAAACCGAGTTCATGACTCTGTCCTCAGGATACTCCAGACTGGCCCAGACCAACTACCAATATTATATTGCTAATATCTTTTTTTTTTTTTTTTTCTAAAAGCCTGGCATTTTCCATGAATTATCTCATGTAATCCACAGGAAATACTTGTATGTAAAAGAATACTACCTTTTCTATTTTATAGATGAAAATACCAAACTGTAGAAAGGTTGAGTAACTCCTCTAAGGTCAGGCAGGTAGCTGGTAGTATGGCTGGGATTAGAACCCAGGAAGTCAGACTTCTGAGCCTACGCTTTCAACTGCTGTGCTACATGTGTCCACGATGTTTCTAACCCTCCAGAAACGGGATGATCCAAGACCTACCCAGAGCTCTGTGATCTACTCTGGAACACTTCCCCCATTCTGTACATGGTGATCTCCTTCTCACTCTTCAAGTCTCAATTTACGTATTTCCTCCTAATAGAGGCCTCCCTGCTCACCAGTCTACAGGCGGTCTCCCTTGCTTATGTTCCCTCATGCATCCTATCCATCTCCTTTGTTGCATTCATCCCAATAAACATTCCTTTGAATGCTTACTTGTCCAGTGTGTTATATTGCTCTGTAAGGGCTGGAACTGGGTCTGTTTTACTTAGGACCATATCCCCAACACTCAGTTCAGCAACTGGCCCATAGTAATCAATATTTTTCGAATAGAGGAGTCAATAAATAGATTTCCTTCTGGCATTCTTCTCACTCTAGAACCTTCTAAATGCCATCCATTACCTAAATTGCTGAGTTTGTGACAAATGCTTTTTGCAGTTTGCTTACTAATGAGAAAGCAAACATCTGTCCTTTGAAGGTAGATTTTATTTTCAGAGATAGATAAAAGTATTTTGAGGTCAAATTTCCAATGCGTAAGTTTGTCACAACTAGGTAACCTGACTTTGGTTCAAAAATGCCTTGTGCTTATAAAACAGTAAAATTGTGTG
This sequence comes from Rhinolophus sinicus, assembly GCF_036562045.2. Classification (NCBI taxonomy): domain Eukaryota; kingdom Metazoa; phylum Chordata; class Mammalia; order Chiroptera; family Rhinolophidae; genus Rhinolophus; species Rhinolophus sinicus. Next base: position 138,709,481 of record NC_133751.1, on the reverse strand, counting down.
TGTGTGTGTGTGTGTGTGTGTGTGTGTGTGTGTGTGTGTGTAGTCACACAACAGCCTAGCCAACTGTCCCCCCATGTCTTTCCTTAAGGAAAGAAGAGTCTGTGAGACTGTGCCTTTCTGGGTCTTTGTTCCATCCTTATGTCTCTCTGTCTAGTCCCCAAAAGATGGTTTGCAGCCAAAGACGGGTAAGATATCTCACGGAGATACCACCTAAGCCAGGCGGAACTGAGTGGGGACCCCCAATGAGCTGCCTTAGAAAAATATGGGAAGGGGCCTTGCCTCCCCTTCCCCCTGCCTGGGAAAAGCTGTTGCTGGCTCTGCCTTTTCCCTGGCACTTGTTTGTGAGAGAAGTTACAAAAACAATAAAGATCAGTTCTCTCCACTTAGCTCAACGGAACTTACAAAATAAGAGACTTGACCCCTCTCACCCTGAGAAGGTACATACCTTAATTAGGACATTGTGGGACCTTGTGCTTCAGCTGTTGACTGACAAAGGGTGATTGAGATAAATATTTTTCTGTTATGATGTGTGAGTTTCAGAGACCATGTATGAAATAATGTTGCTTTCTCTTGTTTTTGCATACCTATTCAATAAAAACCCCCAGTCGGCCATATTCTGGGCTCCAGTCCTCTGAGACTGAGAGACCCCTGGCCTTCGGAGAGATTTAACTGCATTAAGTCTCTGTTTGTTTCTTTCTAAAATACTTAACCCGAACCGCCCCTTCTCACACCCTCACTGCCCGTGTTGCACTGGACGCGACATATGTGTTTGTGTGTGTGTCCTATAGATGCTACAGAAGAGGGGTTCTAATGGTTGCCCGATGGCAGTGGTCCTAACCAGTGTAGAGTCTACAGGGAACAACTCAATTGATTGCATACATTCAAGCACATCTTTTCAAGAATAGCTTTATTGCTTTCTAATTAGATTTTCAATGTGCCCAGTGTAGTCTAGCATCCTCAAACTTTTCAGACTTAGGACTCTTTTATATTTTTTAAATAGTGAGGATCCCCAAAGAGCTTTTGTAATAGGATTATATCAATCAATATTTACATACTGAAATTAAAACTGAGAAATTTAAAAAAACATTTATATATTGAATCACTTAAACATAACATTTCTTTTGATATGTTGTTTGGTTGAAGTATATGGAAAAAAATCCAGTATCACCCAATATGTGGTTGGACAAAGAAACAATTTTAAAAGCCTTTTCACTTTTAAGTGAAAAGTGTGGCTACTCTTGGATACTGTACCAAAATCCAACAATTGGTAGTTTCTTAAAGATTATTTCAATGTGAAATATGAAACCATATCAGTGAAAATTGTGTACTTTGTTACATTAAAATCCATTCCTCTGTCTTGCATTTTGAATGGACCCAAGCATGATTTTGTAATATGATATTATTTGATCAATTTGAAATTAGTGGTTCAGTGAATTATGGACATCTTCCAACTGTGCATGCATTTTATTATATGATATAAAAAATAAACATTCATTAATATCACTAACGATATTGTCAGAAAAGTCTTTAAGTATTGGGAAGCTGTCAAGTTCATGGTGGCAGATACAAGTTTTCCAAAATTAGTAATTTTAGTAATTTTTGTTTGAAACCTCGATTTTAACATTGGCAACAATATTGTCAGTGATTTTCCTTGATAGTGACAGGCCCACTTTGTTCATCTACAAGCGAAATTCCACAAAATAACAATGAGAAAAGTGGCACTTTAGCTCACAATTCAAACAACTCCGCAAGTGCTTTTCTTTGGGCTGCACTGTATTTTGGCATACAGAAGTGCTCTATGCGTGCTTCCTCTGTGTCGGAGAGAATATTAAAAAGACATGTACTTAAGGGTCAAGATGAAATGAAACCAATAACTTTTACCGCCACCAAGGAAATTCCTAACTGAAATAGGGTTTTCTTACCCCACCCCTTCCTTCTTTCCTTTCTTCCTTCCTCCCTTACTTTTTCTTTCTTTTTTTTTCTTTTAGGTGGCAATAAAAAATACAGTGACCATGCCTGGTGCTGCTGTCTTGCTTTGTGCAAAAGCATCGGCAGGTGTGACCACCACTGCTTTCACAGTATCAGTGCAAATGTCAGCACAGTCACAAAAGCAAATCACATCATGGTATTGTAATAAAAACCGTGCCGACCTTTTAATCCCACCAAAGGGTCTCGCAGACTCCCAGGAGTCTGCAGACCACTCTTTGAGAAATGCTGTGTCAGTCTGTCTGCTATAAAACTTTCCAAGAGCCTTCTGCAAAATTGTGGCATTATCTTCCACTATAAGGAACATTGCAAGCCCCAAACTGGAAAAATGGCTCTAGAACCATGAGAGGAAAAAGAATGTGGGAGAGAAGAGAGCCGATTATAGACAAGGAAAACATTTTTTTGTTAGAGTGTGTTTAGATACAAACACATTCTAGTGACACTGATTCTGAAATCTACTTTTGTTTGCCTACAATGTGTCAAGAACAGTCTCAATAGTCACTGCGTCGTGCTGGCGTCTTCTAATGCTACTTCTCCGAGTACAGAGAATTATGAGTGTGCTTTTGAGGGGAAAGGCAACAGGAATTCAGGGTGGCAATGTCTTACTTCATAACCAGAATTTGCCTTTTAGCCCAAATTTGGTTGCTTCCTACTAGTCTGATTTGAATTCTCACTTTTAGTCAATTTCATTGCATCTCTTATCTCTACCCAGGGTGCTTATGGTTGTGTTTAGAGGCTAATTAATAAATGCTATGACATCTGGGAGAGGACAACTTTGTGAGCACGGCATTTATTTATTTGGGGGCACAGACTTTCTTTTTAAAATGAAGATCATAACTGTTCATTAGAGAATATTGCAGTCATTATGCTGTTCTCTGAGTTGAGCAAATGGGCTGTGTTCACAGTCAAGCAGCCATACGTAGAGGAGCCCATCTCCTTAGGCCCTTTGTGTAATGTCGAACAACCTGGAATGCTGTGTTTGCATGGCTGGCCCTAGGGGTAGGGGCGATCCGGGTAGAATCTGGATGAAGTGGAAGAGAGGAGGGTAATAGGCCATATTTTTCACATCAATGCAGTTTGACTGTTGTCAGGAAAAAGAAAACTTTCTATCCTTTTGGCATCTTTCCTGGCTTGGAGAGGTATAGACAGAGTTCTACTGGGCAGAATCTATTCCACCCCTGGGGATTAGGCTTGCACCAAAACCTCACACTAGCACCAGGTCAGTGAACCAGAAACACCAACAGGGCTTGATGACCAGCCTAACCTTGAGACTGTGAAGGTAGAGTACTGGGGTGCACACGACGATGAGTTCCCAGAAATGGGTCAGCAGCTGCTTCATGTCCCTGCTCTAGCATGGGTGAGGACCTTGCAGGAGACCTCAATTGATGAATTGCAATCGAGAATTGTCCCAACCTGCTTTGTCAATAGGCAGGAGGGAAAAGATCATAAAGCATGAACCATCTAGGAGAAGGGGAAAGGGAGCCAGAAAGTTTTTCTTCTCATGAGGAAAGGCTCATGGACTGGAGAGAACTCAAACAGGGCCAAGGTTACTCATGGTAACAAAAACAATGGTGCCTTACATTTTCCAAAGCACTTTCCCGTGATGAAGCATTTCCCCATTTCCCATTACCACAGCTGCACCTCACTACAAACAAAGGAGGTAGGCGAAAGGATAAGTGAGCATCGCAGTTCATAGAAATGCTTGGGAATAGTTCTATAATAAGGAAATATACAAGTTCTAAAAGCTGCCACTACATTTGAGCCACAAGGCTGTTTCTCGGTGTAAAGCTAAAGGTAGAAAGGCATGCTGATATGAGCGCTTTTAGAAAAATTTCTTTTGATGTCACAAAAAACAAGAAGGACCTGACCTTGCGTTCAGACATTGAATGTTCTCAATGAGAACAGAAGGTATTCTGTTTGGGATGTTTCTGATGAAGTCGTTATATTTTTCTTTTCTTTTTTTTCTTCTCTTCAAAATAAGTATAAAGGTATTCAGTGACTTTCAGTTTGCCCTAGTCTTTATTACTCCAAGGGCAATAAGAACTGACAGTGCACACAATTCCAGAAATAAGGATCTGTGGATACCCAGGCATAACTGCCAGGATCCAGACTTTTCTCAGTCTTATGCTATCATGGGCCTCCTGCAAGTACCTTGTCAGAAGAATTGGGAAAAGACTCAGCTTCTTTGAGTCCAGGCGTCCCATCTGTGAAGTGGTGATGCTAATATGCACTTCACAAGGTGTCGTAAGGCCTAGATTGAAGGAGCTATCACACACATAAATGTCTACAGCACACCTGCATGGCACATGAGTATAAACTTACTCAGTAGTGCGCTGGAGTTGATTTGTATGAGCTCACAAGAGCTGATTCGATATTTTCAGGAACTTCTCTAACCAGTTGCTAAAACCATTAGTAGCTTGAAATCAACCACGGTAAGAGTATTCACACCATGGAAATCAGCAAACTATAAATCAATGTTCCTCCTCAGCCAGTGGCTAAAGATTTACAAGCATACCACTACTGCTCTGAATGAATACACCTTTCTCTTGATTTTCAATTTCTTATTTGATATTGTTCTAAAAAATAGAATATACTAAATATTTGTTGGGTGTAAATGTCTTGCAAATGTAATGAATTTTCTTTCACTGGGGCAGGACCTCTGTTGGGTTAAAGCACTGATGAAATAATTGTGGGAGTCTAGGCATCACCAAGCTTGGTGGTTGTGGCAGACACAGCTGGCTGCCTCCCCAATAACCATTCTCTTGCTCTTGCCTCGCTTCCTTCATCACAGAACTAGATTCCTTGATTTCAGGATGGAATGAAAATGACCCTACGTACTCCATCTCCCCAGTGCCACAGCTCTGGCTCATCTCTTTCCCTGCACAGTCTGTGATCCTGTCTGATGGCAATTTCTTCCCATACCCCAAAGCCTATAAACTTCAGAAGGCTCAGCTGCCAGGCTAGTGCCCAAGAGGGACAATGACGATAGTGAGGAGCCACATTCAGGGCCTTCAGCACTGGGAAATGGCAGAGGATGCTAGGATGTCTGTGAATGGCCTCCAAGGCTGGGTAGAGCGTATAAAGTCCTCCTTTTTCCTTTTGCTGAAAACTGCCGTGGAAGTGAAAGGAACCTCTGTGTAGTTTATTTCAAAGGGGGGTTTGTAGAAAAAAATATTCAGCATTATCCAAGCAGTTCCTTCCTGGATAATTTTCAGAGCTAAATATCTCTGCTGCTCTCAAACATTCCTTTTTCATATTAGTCAAAGAGACTGGTGATGGGGTCTGACTTCAGAGGCATTTTCCATTTATACAGTCTGTTCCTCTCTATTTAGGGAGATAGCCAATGCTTAAGCCTTTTAGGAAACTGTTTTTAGGGAACAACTGCTCACTGGTAGGGGTTCATCAGAATAAAATCAACTTCAGAAAGTGGGAGAGTTACTGAAAAGTGTTGTTCTTATCTGGGATCAATGAACTCTAAATCTCTTAAAGCTGTCACAGCCTGTCCTCCAGTAGAAAAGTAAGCAAGAAGGTGCCAGAAGCACTCTGGAATCATGGCCTTTATTTGGGAGGTGTGAAGTGATGTCTAAATGAGTAAGTATATGGCCACTGACTTCCCTCACGTCCAGAGCATTCATAAAAAGCTCTCTCTCTCTCTCTCTCTCTCTCTCTCTCTCTGTAAGCTACAATCATGCTACAATTACATAATTCAAAATAGGACTATACATAATTTCATTGACAGAGACACACTCAGTTACCTCCAAAAATGTGTGTTGGAAGCAGTGCTGCTGCTGGTAATTTTAAAAAATTGGAAACCCAGGAAATCCAAATTCCCTGCCATAGGGAGATCAGGAATTGGAGTAGAGTTAGGTGAAAGGGAGAGGAGGAACTTGCTCCACTTCCTGGAAGTGCCGTTCGTGCCTATTCAGCTCATCTGATGGTCTGTTGTCTCCGTCTCATTATTTCCGCTTTCTTAGACTTCTTGCTTCCTCATTTTACTCATAGTTTCTGTTTCCCCTTAACTTCTCTGGCCTGGTGTAGATCCAATTGTACCTCCCAATGTTTCTCAGTGCACCTTTTCAGCCCCCAGACTTGCTTTTCCCTTCCTCATTCACCACGTGTTTCCTCATTCCAGGTTCTGGGAGAGAATTTGATGGTACAGTTCATCTTTTCTAATATTTCTGGCTATCCTGAGGATTGATTGCCCTTGGAACAGGATCATGTGGTTCAAACATGGCAATCTTGGCAGTTTCTTGCTTAGGAGCAGTGGATGGGCGGTTCCTATTAACAACGGCGGGTACCATGATTGACATGTCTATTTAATATGTATAATATATGTTATATGTGAGTATGCAGTTAATATATCCTCTTAATTTAAACTAAAATTGAAGAGTTTTAAAATTTGATTTGGCTAACAGGACTAAAGTTCATATGTGTGTGCTTTATCCTGAATAAGAATTCTGAGAGAGAAAAATACCACAGAGCATGCATCTCAATTAAATGTTGCCTTCTCATGGAGCCTTTCTTGACCATCCAATCTAAAGGAACCATTGAGCCACTTCCTCCTCTATTCCCCGTCACTTTCTTTATTTCCTCCATAGTTCTTACTATCCGAAATTACACTTAAAAAAAATAAGAATTTATTGCCTCTCTTCCCTCTCCACCTCCCACCCAGACTATAAGCCCCTGAGGTCAAGGACTTGGCTGATCTGGTTTATTACTTTGTTTGCCAGCATCTGAGACAGTGACTGGCAATAAATATTTGTTAAATAAATGAATTAACAAACAGAGTCAATGATGAATGCATAATAGAAAAAATACTACATACTCTTTAGAGCTCCAGCTTTAGTGTACATGTGAATCACCTCATCCTTCTTTAAGATGCAGACTCTTTGCAGGTAACCTGATTCAGCATTTCCAGGGTCGAACCCAGGAGTCATCTTTGTAAACAATTGCTCTAAGTGATTCTGATGTGAGTGGTGCAAGGACCACATTTTGATAAACACTGCTGTAGTTGAGCCTGTAAGACCTTCGGTTTGAATTTCCCATCCAGTCAATACAAGAACAAATGTGAGGTTACAGGGGGACAGTACTCAAAGACCGCATCTTGCTCCCTTTGTCATCAAGGGTGGTCATGACCTATGTCCCATCAACTAGTCTGTTGTCCCCAATCAGATCGTGGACTTTTACCAGAAGAAAGAGAAATGGATGCTGGGGAAGCATAAACAACGGATGGATGTCTACTGCAAATATCTTGGCAAGACAGCATCACTCCCAAACTCCTTTGCAAAGCATTGATGCAGTTCACGGCCTGATTCGTGATGACCCACCCAGCCACACCTGTCACAACTAACCAATCTCATCAGTAACAGCAGACATGCTGACCTTCTGGCAGTTTCCCTGAGACTACCACGCTGTTTATCACCTTGGGCAGTGGGGTGTTGGTCAATGTTTATCGACTGGCTCTTTAGGGACAAAAAGCCCTGATACGTAGTGTTTGCCAATTTCTGTGGTATAAATACTCCAACCGTGGCTGATCTCAGGTTATCAGGGTGACATTACTGAATGTGGGGTTGGGAGGAGAGGCGCACAATCAGTTCTTCCAATAGGTACTAACAGGCGTCAGCGCACCACTTCTTCTGGGTCTTCACACATTCTGTTCTTTCTGCCTAGAACCACCTTCCCCCAAGTTCTTCCACATCTCTCCACACACCTCCACACCAATTCCTATGGAGCTTCAACCGGTGACCCAGCCATAGCCACCTTGCCTGGGCTCAGTGCTCCTCTACCTGCTTGCAAGCCCCTATATTTCCTTCTAGCAAAGATGACCATGCGTCTCTGTTAGATCACAAGTTCGTGCCATCCAGCACACATTGCACGACACCCAGCCTACAGCAAGTGCTGTATAATATTATTGCATGCATGAATGAATGCACTCCTTGTGTTTCATGAAATCTCTTCTTGGGGGCACCTGTCAACTTGCCCTGGTACATGGTGAGGCAGAACATATTTAATAAAGATGTAAACAATGCATCTTGGAAATGACTTTCCAGACGTTGGGCTAGTCGCCTGCTCATTCTCACTTCATTAAGATGCTTATGCCGAAGGGATCAGCAATTCACGTCTTGGTCCTCACTCTTGTATTTGCCTTATTGTTCATGAAACCCAAGTGAGACATTCATTAGTGAATGAGCACCTCACACAAGGATGGAAGATGTCTGTGCAAACTGAGTACATAGCTAGTGTTTTTTGTTTGTGAGGAAAACTCACCAGAGGGACAATAAAGCCACCAGGACGGGGTGTGTGTGGCATGGCAGGGAATGCTGGGGCGATGCTTGGAGGGAGATGGGGACAAGGAGGGCTCAGGAGGAAAATTGGAGGGATCCTGATTCATTCTCAACAGATTTTCTGAGCTTGGAGGGAGTAAACATTTTCTATTCAAAGAGCTTTGAAGGTTGCTTTACTGTTGTACCCTTTTCTGGGAAATTAGAGAAAACAGATCCTTCTGACTCTCAGTAATAAAAATAGACCAGCATCTCAAGGAAGGGTTGGTGGCTACTCATAGAGGAGGAAGGAAATAGAGCTTTTAAGCCTCCTGGGTATCTCACCAGGGAAGAGACCAGGGATGCCCATGTCCCTGCCCTCCTTATGCCTCCACCCTGCGGGACAGGGTTGGGGTGTATGCGTGGGCACACACTCATGGGCAAAACAATGCAAACAGGAAGTGGATGACCCAGAGCTACTGCCTGGTGAGTGTGCCCTTATAATTATGTGGACTCTGCTGAAAGGGAAAGGAATTAGTATTTCTTGAGTGTTATTATATCCATAACATCATTGTTTTTGGAAGGGTTTTTCCCTCCTTCTCCTCTGCTTCACTGTCATCCAACAGTTCCAAAAGCACTTTCACATAAGAGCAAACATTTCCGGAGCACCACGTGTCCCAGCCCTGCAGTTAGATGGAGGTAGGAAAATGGAGGCCCTGTCCTTTATCTTTAAGAACTTTACAGACAAAAGTGGGTCTATGATTTTCAAGAGAGCCCAGGGATGGTCTTCAGGGCTCTTGCACAAAAAAGTTCTAGAAGCCTGCAATGTTACGAGATAGGCCCATAGTTTAATAAAATCAAGTGTCAGGAAAGTGCTGTGGTCTCTCAACAGCCCTGCGTGGGGCTCTTGGAGGTGATGCTCGGAAGGAGAAAGCAGGTGGGCCTGGGCCTTGGACAGGTGAGCTTTAAATCCTGGCTGTGGCACTGAGCCGCTGGAAGACCTTGGGCAAGTTGTCTAACCTATCAGACCTCAGGCCCTCACTTGCTGCGAGAGTTAAATGGGACAATGTGTAGGGTGTTTGAAAAGTTGGGCAACATAGCACAAACTTATTTTTAAACAGCATGGCAGTTATATTTCCCAATACTGTGCTCAATAAATTGTTAAATCAATCTCCAGATACCTTTTCAGATGAAGAACTTCTAAATGTGAAACAATGAGTCCAATTGTTCATTTTAAAAAGTACAGTACGTGCTTATTTTCTCTGTGCTTTCAGACTTTTTTGAATGTTCTGCAGTGCAATGAAATTTAGAAGAATTTTACCTGAAAAGGTATCTGGAGGTTGAAAAAAAATAATATCGAGCATATTATTTGAAAATGCCATAGCACACTGTTTAAAAATAGGTTTATCCGGGCAGCCAGGTGGCTCAGGCGGTTAGAGCTCCATGCTCCTAACTCCGAAGGCTGCCGGTTCAATTCCCACATGGACTAGTGGGCTCTCAACCACAAGGTTGCCAATTCAACTCCTTGAGTCCCACAAGGGATGGTGGGCAGTGCTCCCTGCAACTAAGATTGAACACGGCACCTTGAGCTGAGCTGTCTCCCAATGGCTCAGTTGGTTGGAGCGCGTCCTCTCAACCACAAGGTTGCCAGTTGGACTCGCGCAAGGAATGGTGGGCAGCGGCCCCTGCAACTAGCAACAGCAACTGTACCTGGAGCTGAGCTGCACCCTCCACAACTAAGATTGAAAGGACAACAACTTGACTTGGAAAAAAGTCCTGGAAGTACACACTGTTCCCCAATAAAAAAATCCTGTTCCCGTTCCCCAATAAAAAAAAAAAAAAAAGGTTTATCCTACATTCCCAGACTTTTCATACACTCTCTCTATACAGGTTGTTAAGACATCGTTTTATTTTGTTTTTTCCTGCGGAAGAAGCAGAGGTATGTGAATCCCTAAGACATTAGCTAGCAGCCAAGGTTGGTTTCTCCTAATTCCTAGTCTATATTTATAAACAAATTGTAGCACATTCCACAATTGGGATATTACTTAGCATTAAAATTTATCCATGTTGTTACATATATTAACTGTTGATATATGTAACAACATGGATAACTCTCAAAAACATTCTGAGAGAAAGAAACCTCACTTGAAAGAGTATACCTGGTGTGACAGAAATGAGAACAGAGATTGCTCTAGGAGGGTGGGGGTTGGGTGATTGACTGAAATGGGGGCTAAGGAAATTTTCTGGAGTGATAGAAGTCTTGGTTGGCGTTGTGGTTACAGGGGGTGTATGCATTTGTCAAATTCCACTGAATGGTATATTTAAATATATGCATATACAAAAAATATATGCATGTCTACCTCTCAGATTCTGATTCAGGGTCTAGGGCAGTAGGGTATAGGATTCCTCATTTTTAACAAGCATCTCCAGACAATTCTAATGCAGAAGTCCTTGGACCACACTTGGGAAAACACCCCAGAGCAGTGGGTCATTTAAGGAGGAAGGATGGAGGAGTCAGGAACATGTGGTTTCTTCTGACTTAATCTAGTTTTCTCCCAAGGGAACTGTATTCTAATTAGAACTACAATGTCTTCATTCATTATTCAGCCAGTCAACAGGCAATTTCACTCAGTTCTATTAACTGAGTATTTTCCAAGTACTTGGCTATTTATCTTATTCAAAGAAATCATAAGAGGTAGCCATTCTTCCAAAAGGGCTAAAAATTTAGTTGAAGAAAAATGCTCATCTATGAATGAAACTAGAAACTGTTTAATTGCAATACAAAGCAAACAGGATAAGCACCCACTCTTTTCAGTTATCAAATCCAGTTTTTCTTGGTCACTTTCCAAAGTATTCCTAATAGCCCTGTTTCCCTCATGTCAGTGTATCTTTCAAGTTACCTTTTAACGGACTAGTTAATCATTTTAATGACAATTCAGCTGTTGTTCCCCCTGCTAGGTTTCCTCTATTTTTCCAATTTTATCTTTGCTTTTCCGCCCTCTCATTTTATCCATTTCTGTCCTAGTTGGCTATGAACCATGCTGCTGGGGGTTTTCAGGAATTCTCAGTTGAGGATCATGGCAATAACCAACCCACTTGCCCTCTCCCATGTTTTGGCAAAACTCTTGGTACTGCCCCATGTTCCAAGAACCAAGGAAGGAATTTTATTCCAATCCAATGCCCAGCTGGACAGATGAAATACAACATCTTAATTCCATGATACTGCTGCTTTTTAATTGAGCTTTCTTCACTTGGGGACATTTCTGTTAACTACCTATGCATCGAATTTTAATCCTAATTAAGTATCACAATCTATAATGTTCACGTACATTCATATTTTTGAAAATTTCCCAACCATTTTCTACTTCATTTTCCATTCTAAGTGATGCTTTTTTATTATGGACAACAGCGTGGTTGATGGTCCAGAAAATAATGTTTATCTTTGGTGATAAAGATGGAAAATGTCTCCTTTGTAACAGAAGAGTAAGCTACTGCCAATCAGCAAAGGCTTTTCATACACGTTGTTACAGTAAATTCCCATTTATCTAGGATGTGAGCCCAGGGACTTAAAGAAAACAATACACTTAGAGAAAAATAACCAGGATGGAGAATGCACAGGGATTCTTTGGTCCAAAGAAGGGGAGATGGGCTGGGCTGTCTGTGTGGCTTAAAGAAATAAAATTAGATTTAATGGTGGAAGGAACAGAGTGACAGATCTTAGTATAATAAATAAGGTGACATTTCCTTACAATGAGTGCTAATCAAAGATAGAATAATTTCCTTGGGAAGGTTTATTCGTTCTCCATGGCTGCCATAAGAAATCACTGCAAATTTAGCAGCTTAAAACAACATCCATTTATTACCTCACAGTTCTGTAAGTTTGGGGTAATTTGTTATAAAGCAATAGAGAACTAATACACATAGCTTTATCCTCAATGCCTCTTTTTTTCTCACATTCTGCATCTAATCCATCAGAAAATCTTATCGTATCTATGTATTTATAATATATTCAGAATCTGACCATCTCTCCCATCTCCACTGCCACTACCCAGCCCATCATCTCTCTGCTTCCACATCTGCAGTCAATCTATTCTTAAAGGAGGAGCCATGATCCTTGCAAGACATTGATGAGATCATATTACGCCCCTGATTAATACCCTGAAATTTTATTCTCCTTTCACTCATATAAAAGCTAAATTCTTACAGTGACTCTACATGTTCCTTCCTCCACCCCCATCCTTTAGGGTGTCATCAACTAGTATTCTACACCTACCCCTATCCTTACACCCCGCCCCCAACACTCCACACCACTCACACCTCATTGTCTCTATTTAAATTTACAGCCTCCTCTGCCCTCCACACCCCTCCCCAAATGCTTAGCACTTATCACCATCTGACATATTGTTTAGGGCCAGGCCATTTCTGCCTAGCCCAAAGCTCCTCTGATGGGCAGTCTCATCCTAGAGTTCCCCAGTGGGTTGGCAGAGACACTGTCAGGTCTGCATCATGCTCTGAGGGCTTTCCCTCCCCAATCTTGCATCCTTTTCCTTTTAGCTTTTAGGACCATTACACCAAATAATCTTTTGCATTCCTAATTCCATCTCAATGTCTTCTGAGAGACCAAAACTAACACAAGCACTGTTAAAAAGCACTTTACCTATGTTAACTCATTGAAATGTTTGACTTTTGCCCTTCTGGCTTCTACTCATGGAGCTTTCAGAATTTCCTAGAGGCTAAAATCCCAGCAGCATGGGAATTAACGCAGCTTCCTAAATCCTTACTCTTATCAGCAAAACTCTCCTGGTTCTTAAACTTAAACCATGGCAGAATTTCCCCATTTTTCTCTTCCTGTTGTCAGACCCTTTTGCCCCCTCTAATTTTCTCTGTCTTGTCACAGGGACACTTCCTAAACGAGCAGTCTCCTTTCTCTCCCAACACACCCATGCCCTGTACCTGGCGTTCTGACTCCCCGCAGTCCAGGAAACTGCTCTCCTAGAAGTCCTGTGGTAGCTGGCACCCTTATCTCCTTTCCCTTCCTCCTCACTCATCTATTTCTTCCGGATTGTCTTCTTTGCTTTCTCATCTTCTCCCTGGATCTCTCTGGTCTAGAAATTCCCAAAGGCACAGTACTTGGCCCTCCTCCCTGCTATCTCTGCACACTTTCTTCTAAAGAACTTGTTTGTTCTCATGGCTTCCGTTATCACTTGCAGATATCACATGATGTTGATCTCTGTCATCCCACTGCTTTGTTACCACTTCAGAAGAGATGCCATAGAAGAAAGCTTGACATGGAAACCAGAAGCCATAAAAGTAGACACTGGTAAAATTGATGGTGAAAAAGTTAAAGCACTTGCATGGCTAAAAATCAAACAAATAAATGTAAAAACAACCAACAAACCAGCCTACCAGAAGCAAAGTGAACAGATTAATCATAATCAAGAAAGAGTATTTATAATTCATATGTCAAAGGACTAATTTTCTTACTGGACAGATGACCCTTACAAATCCATAGAAACAACCCAATAGGAAAAAATGGGGAAAAGATAGAAACATAAAATGTGTAGGGTTAAAAAAAAGCAAGTAGCTGTTAGGACAACTGAATATTGACATACAAAAGAATGGATTTGGACCCCTACCTCACAATATATACAAATGTTAACTCAAAATACATCAAAGTTCTCAGAGTAGGATCTAAACTATAAAGCTCTTAGAAGAAATCGTTAAGTATAAATCTTTGTGACCTTGGATTAGGCAAAGGTTTCTTAGATATGACGTCCAAAGCACAGCAAACAAAGAAAAAATAAATAGGACTTTTTCAAATTAAAAACTTTTGTTCAAAGGACACTATCAAGAAAGGGAAGAGACAAGTCCCAGAATAGGAGAAAATGTTTATAAGTCATGTATTTGATAAGGAACTATTATTCAGAATATAGAAAGAACACAACTCAACAATTAAAAGTTAAATAATTTTTAAATGGGCAAACCATTTGAATATATATTTCTTCAAAGAAGATACACAAATAATCAATAAGCACATGAAAAGCTAGTTATTAGCGAAATGTGGCTGCTCGCTTATGGGTTGTGAAAGAATTTACAAGGCAGGTAGACATACAGAAGGAAGATTTATTAAAGTAAAAGGAAGGTCAGCTGGCCAGAGTCTGCTGGAGACTACTGACAGTCTTTGTTTCAGCTCAACTTTTATATTTTCTAACCAGGATATAAATTGCTTTGGCTAGTAGTGGAATTTTCTACTGAGTTCAGCTTTGTCCTTGTGGTGGGGTTAGGTGTGATTAAACTGGTTATCATAACCTTTGCATAAGTCATGTAGATTTAAGTAGGAGCCAGGAGTGGATCCCATACAGATGCAAAACCTCTCCCAAGTCACCGGGCCAGCACTGAGCTGAAGTAAATAGAAACATCGAAACTGGTCTGCATAGTAAATGTATAGGAAGCAGAGTCATTAAGACCTGGCAGAAAGGAGGCAAAGAAAAGAAAGAAAAGAAAGCTTTCAAAAAGTCCCAATCTAAATTACACTTAGTAATTGGAGTTATACCAGAGATCCAAACCTCAACATAGAAAATTCAGTGCCACCATGACAATCCCCCTGTCTCATCGGAAATTCAAGTCAAAGTCATGATGAGATATCACTTTCACATGTACTGGGATGGTTATCATTTTTTTTTTCCAAAAGAAAAAACAAGTACTGGTAAAGATGTGTAGAACTGGAACCCTCATACATTCTGATGGGAATGAAAATGGTACAGCCACAGTGGAAAACAGTTTGGCAGTTCCTCAAAAAGTTAAACATAGAGTTACCACATGACACAGCAATTCTATTCCTAGGTACACATTCAAGAGAATTGAAAACATGTTCATACAAATCTTGTACACAAATGTTTATAGCAACATTATTCATAATAGGCAAAAAGTGAAAGCAACACAAATGACCTTCACTGGATGAATGGATAAACAAAATGTGGTATATTCATGTAATGGAATATTATTCATCCATAATGGGGCGGCTGGATGGCTCAGTTGATTAGAGCACAAGCTCTGACAAGCAGGGTTGCCAGTTCGATTCCCGCATGCGCCAGTGGGCTGCGCCCTCCACAACTAGATTGAAGACAACGAGCTGCTGCTGAGCTGCTGGGGGGGCAGCCTGATGGCTCAGCTGGTTAGAGTGCGAGCTCTCAACAACAGGTTGCCGGTTCAATTCCCACATGGAATGGTGGGCTGCGCCCCCTGCAACTAAGATTGAAAATGGCGACTGGACTTGGAGCTGAGCTGTGTCCTCCACAACTAGATTGAAGGACAACGACTTGGAGCTGATGGGCCCTGGAGAAATACACTGTTCCCCAATATTCCCCAATAATAATAATAAAAAAAAAAACCTTAAAAAAAGAAAAGGAAATGAAGTATTAATACATGCTACAATATAGAAGAACCTTGGAATTATTATGCTAAGTGAAAGAAGCCAGTCACAGAAGGCCATATATTATTTGATCCCATTTATAGGAAATGTTCTGAAAAGGCAAAGCCATAGAGACAGAAAGTAGATTAGTGGTTGCCAGGAATTGTGGAGGTGGGGGGTGGGATGATGGGTGTGAAGGGTGGAGGAGGAAGGGAGGAAGAGAGTAATTGCTAATAGGTATGGGGTTTCCTTTTGGGGTGATGACATGTTTTGGAACCAGATAAAGGTGGTGGTTGTACCATCTTGTGAATATACTAAAAACCACTGAATTGTATACTTTAAAATGGTGAATTTTATGTATGTGAATTATATCTCACTTTAACAAATAAAGAAAAACAAGTGGGTAATAAACATGGGAGTAGATGATCAAATGCATTAGCAATCTTGAATATTGAAATTAGAACAACAATAAGGACTCATTATCCCATAATTAGATTGGCAAAAATATTTAAATCTTTTGGTTTCATGGTTGTAGAGAAACTTTTATCCTGTTGGGGGGAAAATAACCTGGCATATTGTGTTTGTACTCTTTGAATAAATAACCTTACTTTCAAGAATTTATCCTATGCTTATATTTGCACATATGTGTAAGAACAAATGTTTACAGCTGTTAGCTGTAGCATTGTTATTAAGAGTAAAACACGGGGGGATGGCCAGTTAGCTCAGTTGGTTAGAGCATGGTGCTAATAAGACCAAAGTTGTTGGTTCGATCTCCCATGGGCCACTGTGAGCTGCGCCCTCCTTAAAAAAAAAAAAAAAAAGTAAAACTGTGGAAACCACTTAATTGTATAGCCATACAATGAAATGTTAAGCTACTGCTAAAACAGTAAGGAAGATTTACAGAGAAAAATGTCCATAATGTATTGTAATGTCAAAACAGTTTATCACAAATATTTATATAAAGTAGCTACAATCTTTTAAAATATTACATTACATACAGTTTTATAACTTGTATATAAGTATACATACATTATATATAAAATACATCCCATTTTCATTCAAAATGTATATATGCATGCATGTCAATTTGAAAAATAAAGGCTAGAGAAAATACACTGAAATATTAATCATTTTGGGGATGGGGGAGATGTGATTTGGGGGAAATTTTACTTTTTGTCTATCATTATTACTTAAAGTTTTAATAATGAACATGTATCAATCTTCTATTTACAGAAAAAAAAATCACTATTTATAAAAATTAGTGAATATCCTGAAATCTCAAAACATAATAATATGCATCCATTATGGCATATTTTAAAATAAAATATTTTAAAGAAATCACTCTAGAGAGGAAAATAATTTTTTAAAAAAATCCACCATCTAGGATATCATGGAATTCTTATTTGTTTGTTTAGAGTAGTATTTCTTTTTTTTAATTAATTTTTTTATTGGGGAATATTGGGGAACAGTGTGTATCTCCAGGGCCCATCAGCTCCAAGTCATTGCCCTTCAATCTAACTGTGGAGGGTGCAGCTCAGCTCCAAGTCCAGTCGCCATTTTCAATCTTAGTTGCAAGGGCACAGCCCACCATCCCATGCTGGAATTGAACCAGCAGCCGGGTTGGCTCTAACCAACTGCACCATCCAACTGCCCAAGAGTAGTATTTCATTTTATGTGTTTATCATCAGTTAAAGTACAAGGCTTCTGCTGGTGGACCATAAACCTGCTACATGGAGGATGACTGTGCCTGTGAGGAATGATTCATTGCTATCATTAATTGTTCATAGTGATAACCACATCACTATGCTTATCAATAACTTCACAGCTAACAAAGAGCTGCCCATCTCACCTCGTTGAATGGAGGAGCCAAGTGCTAGTTAGTCTCTGTTCCTTAAGGGCAGGCTCCTATTTCATCAACCACTGGGTCTCCAGGATCTAGCTCGGGCAATGCGCACTGTTTTCCAAACTGAACTGAACTGAAATTGGGGGAGAGAAAGAGACAGAAGGATCCCAATCATCTCATACATGAGGGGGAAATAGTGGGTGAAGAGGAGAATGTTGAAAATAGGAATAACCCCGAAGCTGTTTAATAGGATTTAAAATTTCTCTCTCCCACCTATCTCATCCCACCTTTAAAATCCAGATAGGAAGGCAAGACAGGAAGGTCAGAGGAGAGTGACGAGAGGGAAATGGCAAGTGACAAAGTTTCAACTAGTCCCTGTTTTCCAGAAGCCAGTCACGACCCCTGAACTGCAAGGTAAAGAGTACAAAGCTAACCTTGATTAGATAAAAGTACCGGGCATTCAATCGTTTGTCCTCCGATCACAACGAACTTTTGCTTTTGTTTTTTTAAGCTAACCATGGTCTGGTCTATCTTCAGTATTTAGCTGAGTTATACCAGGAGGTTGCTATTTGAAATGGTCACACTTTTCAAATCCCTCAGTTGTTGACAAGCATAGCTGTAATGCAAATGGTCCAAAGTCTCTTTCCAAACTGCCTAACTCAAGGTTTCAGGCCGTGGCTTGCAGTTGCTTTAAATTCTCTCTTTGCTTTGAATTCTTCTCAGTTCAAGTGAAATTCATGCTTCCCACATCAAGAAAGACAGGGAGCCATCTGAAATTTCCTGGAACACCTTGTGCAAGGCAGGTCGAGGCAGGCGGTTCTGTCATGCTGCTGTTGACAGGCTTGTGATAGCATCTTTTTTTGGTCTTTATGTTATTTACTGACAAATTCCAAGTAACACTGGTGCTGATGAATGCAAAACAGCCACTGTGACCGCACTGTCGCCACTGCTCAGAACACTGAGTTCCGTTGACCTAGAGCAGAGGTTTTTAAACTGGAGGTGGGGTGACCCATTGATGGGTCGAAAAAACAATTCAGTGGATCATGACAGCATTTGAAAATAAAACCAAGCATGAAAAATTATCAGTTTATGCTTCATAGAAAATATAAGAACTGTTTTATGAAACTTTAGCTTGAATTACATATGTGTATGTGTGTTTATGTATGTTGTAGGTTATTACATAATATGAAATGCCTTGTTTACAGTGATGGTCAAAACACATTGAAGCTATTGGTCTAGAGCAGAGGTGAGCCAAATCCAACTTGCTGCCCGTTGTCTCCACGGACCACAAGCTAAGAATGGCTTTTACATTTCTATTAACTTTTTTTTTAAATTGGGGAATATTGGGGAACAGTGTGTTTTTCCAGGGCCCATCAGCTCCAAGTCATTGTCCTTCAATCTAGTTGTAGAGGGTACAGCTCAGTTCCAAATCCAGTTGCTGTTTTCAATCTTACCGTGTTTTCCCAAAAATAAGACCTAGCCGGACCATCAGCTCTCATGCGTCTTTTGGAGCAAACATTAACATAAGACCTGGTAGATGTATTGTATTGTATTGTATTGTATTGTATTGTATTGTATTGTATTGTATTGTATTGTATTGTATTGTATTGTATTGTATTGTATTGTATTATAGTATACAACCCAGTCTTATATTAAAATAAGACCGGGTGTTATATTAATGTTTGCTCCAAAAGACACATTAGAGCTGATGGTCCGGTTACATCTTATTTTCAGGGAAACATGGTAGTTACGGGGGACGCAGCCCACCATCCTATGTAGGAAGTGAACCAGCAAACCTTATTGTTAAGAGCTCGCATGCTAACCAACTGAGCCATCTGGCCACCCTACATTTTTAAATATTTGGAGAAAAATCAAAAGAAGAATATTTCATGACATGTGAAAATCATGTGAAATTCAAGTATGACAGGAATGCAGCCACACCCTTTGTCATGTATTGTCTATGGCTGCTGTTGAAAGAGTTGAGTAGTTGCAGCAGACACTTTATGGCCCATAAAACCTAAAATATTCACTATCTTTATGGAAAAAGATTACCAGATCCTGATCTAGAAGACTCATTTTTATAATGCCTTTTTTCAAGTCTGTGTATCTGTTTAATTTGGTTTGTAGAAGAAACAGGGAAACCATCTGACAGGATTGGAGTATGATGTTTGGGGAACGTCGTGGACTCTGCTGCTGCTCTCCACATCCCCTGGGATCCCCCATCGTGTTTCATGGGACACTCTTTTGGCATTTGTGCCTTTTGATGGCCTTCACCTGCAGCATTCTGCAGAGGCCTGCCCTTGGCCTTCTGGAGTGGCTTTGCGCATCTGTGCACAAACTAGAAGTGCCCACGGGTTTCAGCTACTGCAGGCAGGCCCTTAGCCAACATGCAGGGGTATGAAATCCTAATTGTCTTGCCTCAAGCCATGAGGACAAAACTCTGAAGGGTAACCTCCATTCCAGAGGTGTCCTGCGGGATCAGGCAGAAGTTCTGTTCCTCTGGATTTTGCCCAAGTCACACTCTTGCTTAGTTTCTCTCCTTCCTCTGTCCTGCTGGCCTTTTCAGGTTTCCTGAGGCACTTTCTTAACACTTGGGGACACACGAATCTTAGTCTCAGAGTTGCCTTCTGGGGAACCCAGCGTCAAAGAGAAGGCGCAGGGGGTAAAGTTCATAAAAAGCAACTCTTTTTGACAAAACTCTGGCTTAATAGGTGCCACCAACCTGTTTTATCGAAAGTAGATCCTTTGCATGCCGTTGGTGTTTTTCAGAAAGGGGAAAGGTGCTTTTCTCATTGAAGGTGAATTTGCAGTGTGTTTTACTATAATTTTAAAGAGCTCTGGGATGAGTCAAGAGAATTGGATTCTAATTCTAACTGATCCAGTGGACAAGTGGTAATCTCTATGAGGCTCATTTCTCCACACTTGAGAGCCAATTTCTAAGGGTTTCTCCAACTTGCTGAGTCTCCTTGTGAAGTGGGTGGTTAAAACCAACTTCTATATGCTGACTAATCCTGATAGGGCTATCTAGCCCACAAACTTGGCTGGGCTCCAAGATCCGGACTCGAGCACCCTACCCACGCAACAGAGGTGCTAGACCTGCCTTCCCCAGGTGGGCACCCACAGTGCAGCAGAGCCCCTCCAGGGTCCAATGCTCCCCCTACTGCAAACCCAGAAAGTGGCAGCCAGTCAGCAACACTAACAGACGTTGCTTCCCTCATATGGAACCTCTATGTGTAGTTTTAGGGTTTATAACTATGAACTCTCCCCCACCCCATTCCCAGCCTGGACTCTGTTGTACTGGGCTTCCTACTTGCCACCAAATCTTTGGTCTGCTACTCTTTTGTGCTGCGCTCATGCTCCATAGCTGGTCCCCTTTGCACCAGTCCTTTCACTGTATCAAAGCTCCTGTGACACAGGTGTATCTCTAGTAGACACACAGGAAGAGGAAAAATCCTAAAAAGGAAATGGGGAGCATAGGGTGGAGTTGTGAGAAGCAAGTGGCTATAAGGTGGCACCATTTTATTTTTATCTTCCTTATTATAAAAACTTGAACACAGAAGGATATAAAGTATTTCTTTAAGCAGTCCTGAGGACCCCTAGGGATCCTGGACATATTATCCAAGGCCTGTGAGTTCTTTCCACAAAATTATTTGTAATTGTATCTATTCATTTGGAGAGCCACCTCAACAATTAAATGTGAAAAACTCCATCATCCAGATCCTAGAAGATGAATGCATTCAACTTAACGGTAGACCTCAGTTTTATGACCTTTGTTTTCATAATCTTTGTAAGTCAAATAATAAAGTGACAGCATATTTATCTTTTCATTTTTTTCAAAATAAAATCAGCTTTATTGTTTACATTTAGTTTATGTAAACAATCATGATCATTTAAAAACATTCCAATAACACATGAAAGGGCAAGGAAAAAGTGAAAATCACTCAAAATCCTACCAATCTTGACATAAAAATTGTATCCATCCTTTTCTGGATTTTAACCGTTTATGAACTGGAAAGCAGGTTTAACTGCCATAAGGTTGGCAGTTCCAAAATGATAGCTCTCACCCCTATGCTGAATTCTTTTCTAGTTATCAAGACAAAACTTCCCTTTAGCTGTGATAATTTGCACTTGAGTGGCATTTAACTGTACTAAGGCTTAAGCTTTTACAATTATTCAATAAATTGCGAATTCAAGTTGACATCCTGAAAATTAACATAATTAAAATGAGTAATGTACTACTTTAATTAATGAGAAGTAATGAGAAAAGACCAGAAGCAGACTTAAAATGAAGATGGTACATTTGGGTCATCTGAAAGCCACAGGGCATTGTGCTGGTAGTAGTTTGAACATTTCAATTGCCGACAAAATAGAAACAATGAAAAGAAAACTTGAACTTTGGTTATTTTCTAAATGACATGAATGACTCATTTCCCAGTTTTACTACTTTCTTACCAAACTTTGATTATGAACTTTGTGTTAAAACTGCGTTTATTCAACATGGGCAAAAAAAAAATAGAGCAGATTCATATAGTATTTTCCCGTTCCCCCAAAATTTAACACTTAAAAGTTACAACAGTAGCATTATTTTTAAGTGAATAAAACCAATTGAGAGTTATCAAGTGTCATATCATTAAAATTGGTCCATAGTTTTTGTTAAATGTGGTCTGATTATCTGGATATCAAACATAGACTTGAGGTTGTTTCTATTTTTATAGCATAAAGCAATATACAGTATTGTCAAAAGTTAAATACAGGAAGATTTAATATAGACTTACACCTGAGATTACATTTTTCTATGATTATAACTTCAACAGACATATTACTTTAAGACAATAGCATCATCTTTCAATTTGAGTTTTTATTACATAGATTATTTTTGGCATTTAATTTATAAATTGCCTTTGGATTTTTATTCCTATGAATCCTCTAACTTTCAAGGATACCCTAATCAATGCTAAAAGCACAAAGAGTACAATGATTTCTAATACTTGTACCTGTTTAAGTAAAATTTAGTATTAAAATTTTTAAGCCAATGGTGAATATCCAAAGAACTATTTTTCTTCAAGGGATCCATATATCACTTGAATATGAGAAATTCTGGTGTACGTCTAAAAAATATTTTTCGTTCCTGTTGCAGCAACAAAAGAATATATATATATATAAAAAGAATATATATATATATATTCTTGTTATATCAGTGGCACCATCCCATACATGTTGTCTATAAATTGAATTTTGACTTAATAATATGTTACAGGCCTCGTTCTTTTTAATGGCTAGAAAGTATTCCATCTCTCCTTAGGATATTTTTTGTTTCCAGATTTCGCATAAGGAACATTGAGATGGACATCATTGTTCCTTTTGTAAACTTGTGTAGGATAATTTCATAAAAGTAGAATTGCTGAGTCAAGCAGAATGCAGTTTAAAATGTTTGATAGATATTTCTCAACTGCTGTCCTAAAAGGCTATATCAATTTTCTATCTCATTTAGAAGGTGTAGAAGTTTTGCTACAGTCTCACCAACATAGAGTATCATAGAGTTTGTAAATGTTTGGAAATGTAATGGTTGAAATGTAAGGATTATGTGTAAACTGGGTTGATGTTATTCTACGTTTTTTAAAAAAATTGTTATCCCTTTTCTTTCGTTTTTTAAAGATTTTAATTATTAGTTTCAGGTGTACAAAGCAACTCAATAGTTAGACATTTAAACCCCTCATAAAATGATAACCCACCCCCCAAGCTACTATCTCTCTGACATCTTCTATAGCTGTTACAATACCATTGACTATCTTCCCTATGCTGTACTCCACATTCCGTGACTATATATACCTATATATTTAGTTACGATTGACATTCCATATTATTCTGCTTCAGCTTCAGTGTATAATGTATTGGTCAGGCATCTACACAGTCTACGTAGTGATCCCCCTGATAAGTCCAGTGCCCATCTGGCACCTTACATGATCTTTACAACATTGTTGATTATATGCCCCATTCTGCATTAACTACCAATTTGTATTTCTTAACGCCTTCACCTTTTTCACCCTGTCCTCAACCCCATTCCCATCTATCACACTGATAGATCTAGTACCTGTCTGGCACCATACCTAGTTATTACAATATTATTGAGTATATTCCTTAGGCTATACCCTACATCCCCATGACTGCTGTGTAACAACCAATTTATACTTCTTAACCCCTTCCCCTTTCACCCATCCTTAACCGCCCTCCCATCTTAAAGAAGTCCCTTTAAGATTCTATATAACACTGGTTTGGTGGTGATGAACTCCTTCAGCTTTTTCTTGTCTGGGACGCTCCTTATCTGTCCTTCAATTTTAAATGATAGCTTTGCTGGGTAGAACAATCTTGGGTGTATGTCATTGCTTTTCATCATTTGGAATATTTCCTGCCACTCCCTTCTTGCCTGCAAAGTTTCTGTTGAGAAATCAGCTGCCAGTCTTATGGGGCCTCCCTTGTACATAACTAACTGCTTTTCTCTTGCTGTGTTTAAGATTCTCTCTTTGTATTTAACTTTTGCATTTTAATTATGACGTGTCTTGGTGTTGGCCTCTTTGTGTTCATCTTGTTTGGGACTCTCTGCTTTCTGGGCTTGTATGTCTATTTCCTTCATCAGTTCGGGAAGTTTTCTGTCATTATTTCTTCAAATAGGTTTTCAATTCCTTGCTCTCTTTCTTCTCCTTCTGGTACCCCTATGATGCGTATGTTGGTACGCTTGATATTGTCCTGGAGGCCCCTTAAACTCTCCTCAATTTTTTGGATTCTTTTTGCTGTCTGGTTGGGTGTTTTCTGCTACGTTATCTTCTGATTCGCTGGTTGGATCCTCTGCTTCATCTAATCTACTATTGATTTCCTGTAATATATTCTTCATTTCTGTTATTATAACCTTTATTTCTGACTGGTCCTTTTTCATGGTTTTCATCTCCATTTTTATGCTTCCTATCTCTCTGTTGAAGTTCTCCCTGAGATCATTGAGCATCCTTATAACCAGTGTTTGGAACTCTGTGCTTGATAGATTGCTTGTCACCATTTCACTTAGTTCTTTTTCCGGAGCTTTGTTCTGTTCTTTTATTTGGGACATGTTTCTTTGTCTGCCCATTTTGGCTGCCTCCCTGTTTGTTTCTACATATTAGGTAGGGTTGCTAGGATCTTGGTTGAGTGGTCTTATGTAGTAAGTGTGCTGTGGGGTTCAGTGGCGCAGTCTTTCTGGTCACCTGAGTCATGTACTCCAGGTGTATCTCTTGTGTGGGCTGTGTGTGCCCTACTCTTGTAGTTGAGCCTTGGTTGATAATTACCCATCAATGGGGAGGGACTGACCCTTGGGGTCACTGGTTGTCAGGACTGGCCTTTACTACAGTGGAAGAGTTGTTGTGCAGGGGCTGATCCTACAGAGCAGGATCTGCCCTGGCAGGACTCTGTCAGCTGCCCAACCCACCCCTTGGGTGCGTTGTACTTGGAGGTGACTGGGTGATGCTCCAGCTTGTTTTGAAGCTGGCCATTGGGGGTACTAAACCCAGTAGCACCTTGGAGGGGAATCCCCTGTAGGTCAAGTTTAGCCACAGTCCTTGACCCAAACGCAGGAGCCTCAAAGAAATCCGCAGATGGCTGTTACCTGTGTTGTTCTTGGAAGCCCCTTGAGAGGCCAAGTTGCAAACAGAGGCTGACTGCCACTGCCGTGTTTCCCCAAAAATAAGACCTAGCCAGACAGTCAGCTATAATGCACCTTTTGGAGCAAAAATTAATATAAGACCGGGTCTTATACATTATATTATATTATATTATATTATATTATATTATATTATATTATATTATATTATATTATATTATATTATATTATATTAAAGACCTGGTCTTATATTATAGTAAAATAAGACTGGGTCTTATATTAATTTTTGCTTCAAAAGATGCATTAGAGCTGATTGTATGGCTAGGTCTTATTTTCAGGGAAACGCGGTAGTGCCATGCTTAGGGCTGCTCAGCAAGAGGTACAGGACATGCTGAAGCCAAATGCTGCTTGTTTGGATTTTGTTAACCTATGAGAGACCCTAGAAAAGTCTGCAGCTTGAGCTAAGGCAGGCAGTTAGTAAGAAAAAGACACTGGGAGGGACTTGGGTGTGCCCAAAAGTTGGGTGGGGTGGGGTCTTGAATTGCCAGGGCATGGCCAACGAACTGTGGAGACTCAGATATGGCAGCCGCCTGTGTCCACACACAGGGAAGGGGGAGGGCTCAACAAAGAAACAATGGACTCTGCTAGCTCCCCCATCCAGGAGAAATCTGCCTCTCCAGCCACCATCTCAAGCCAGACAACTCTATTCCCCACCATATGTCCCTGCCACCTTTCTAGACACTGCCCCAGTGTTGTAGCTCAGAGCAAGTGATTCTGTTGGTGGGTAAGTCTGTGTGCGGTCCCTTTAAGATGAGCACCTGGGAGTGTATCCGCACTCAGTCTCACTCAGTCACAGTCTTCAGTGGTTTTCACAACCAGAAATTATGGGAACTTCCCCCCCTCTCTGGCTGTGGAACCCTGGGCTGGGATGGGTCTGGGACCTCTTGCTCCTCTGGGGGTGTGGGAACCTCCACAGTCGAAATATCCCTCGCAATCTTTAATGGTCACACACGGGTGTGGGACCAGCCCATTCCGCATCTCTGCCCCTCCTACCAGTCTGGAGGTGGCTTCTGCATGTCCTTGCTTCACTTCAGCAAGATTTTAGGTGATTCTCAATAATGGTTGTTTTGTAGATTAGTTGTAATTTTAATGTGGTTGTGAGAGAAGGTAAGCACAGCGTTTACCTACTGTGCCATCTTGGTATACAGTCTCCCTTTTCTCAGTATTATACATTTTAAATGTATATAGATGCTGCTGTGATTGTTGAAATACAAAATCATTTCACAGTGTCACTGCATTAATTTCTCTATTGTTATGCATTTCTCAATCAACAGCTGCTTACATCACTATTATGCAAAAGTTTATGATAGTTTCAAGAAAGGGTGCTTATAGTAAAATATGTTGGGAAGCCTGCAATTATTTGGGGTTCCTGTAGGCATGAGAATACTACCCAAACTAACGCAGAGAAAATGGTAGAGCAGGGCCTGGAATGGGGCAGCCCTGGCAGTTGCCCTCTCACTTTATACTGACATAAATACCTCTCCAGTTACCCCTGGATTCAAGGATGGCCCAAAGAAAGATGAGGTTCTTCTCTGAGAGGAGTTTTTTTCTTAAATAGGAATGAAGGTATCCTTTGTTGTTTTTGTTTCCAGGTTCCAGAGTCTTAATATCCACTATTGTGGAATCAGCATAAGTAGACAATATCTTTAAAAAGAGAGAGAGAGAGAAAAAAAAAACCCAAAAAAACCCCAGCCTATGTATCCAGATGACATAAAAGGCATGCTCAGTTTGTGCCACTGCACTTGAAGTCCTTTGGTGGCAGGCTATGTGCCCTCTCCATCCGTGCATCCCCCAGAGCCTGGCAGAATGCCTGGCATGCAAATGAATGAATGAGTGTTATCATGAGCATACATGTACACTTTGTCAACCTGTGCAAGGTGACATGCTTTCTAATACCTTGCTCATTCTCACTCTTAATTGGGTTTTAGCCTTCAGAGAAGTCCTTTTAGAAATTACTGGTATGGGTGCTTTTGATTTAGACTTTTGCTGGAACTGGTGATAAAATATTTTAAAAAGACGAGTACAAATTCTCTCTGAAAACACAACTGTCTGACTTCTTAAAAGTGAAGCTTCTTATTGCAAGGGCAGAATATAACCTCTTACCCTGGTTCAGTTGACACAATTCTGAAGAGAAATTTAACACCTCTGTTAGTGTTGTGGAGACAGGCTAACCACAGTTACCAATTCTCCTAGTTACCTTCATCCAGAGAAGAAAGCTTTGATTACTAATAGCAACTCTGTTACTAAGTGAATTGCTCATATCAGACACCACATTTCTGACCATCTTGAAAACTCCACAATTTAGGGGACAAGAATAAAAAGCGTATCCAACAATAAGAGAAGTCTCTCTGAATTATTATCTGACCTCTCTTGCTTTTTATTTCCTTTAAAATTTTTTAAAAATTGAGATATAATTAACATACCATAAAATTCACCCTTCAATTGTACAATTCAGTAGTTTTTAGTATATTCACCCATCACCACCATCTAATTCCAGAATATTTCATCACTCCCCAAAGAAATCCCCTACTGCCAGCCCCTGGCAACCACTACTCTACCTTCATTTCCTTTTACTTTCTTCAAGTTAATAGTGCCTCTAGCCTTGGAAGCAGTGACCATTAGCATCATAGGACTTGAGAAAGTTCTGTTTCCCAAGATGCTTTTCTCTTTCTTGCCACCATTAGTAAATGCTATTGACCAAGCACAGAAATCCCAGGGACTTCTCTGTAGGGCAATTACTCTGAGTCATATAAAAGAAGTGTGTGTGTGTGTGTGTGTGTGTGTGTGTGTGTGTATGTGTGTGTGTGGTGCCTGGGGAAGGAGTAACTGACGAGCACATGGATTATTGCCTTTGCTGAACTGGAGTACTGATTGTCATGGATGGCTGAAGATCACATTCTCCCAAAGAGATAAAAATAGTAGAGCAATTTCTTTAGAGTTAAACAAAGGCATTTGCCATCTCCGAGTCCAAGACTGGGTTTTAAATTCATTAATATAATACAAAACTCATAACTTGCTGACAACGTGTGTCTGCCATTTTGTCTGGAAACGGAGCAATGTGGTTCAGGAAAGAGCTACACAGGAAGGTGTGAAAAAGATAAGCAGCCCCAACATCCAGGAGTTGATCTGGCACTCACTGCTAGGTCTTGTTGTCCTATAGAGCATAATTTCACAGAACACTAACGTCAGACAAGGCCATTCTACGACCACGAAGGATTAAGACAAAGACCAGACCACTCTGTTACTGTGTCTGAACATGGACTAAGCACAAAAGTTGCCCAAAACACAAAAATGACCAAACATCTTCCTGTCTCGGCTCACAGGAGTGGGTGCTGCTTCCTTACCTTCATTTCTCTCACCCTCTAGGTAAGACTGACCGTGTCAAAGCATAGAATTACCTTTGTTTTCTGATAGCATCCAGTCCAGAGCAAGGCTCCACTTCCTTAAACCTCCTCAAAAATCATGTAACACATGCCCAAGTCCTATCACAAGTTTCTAACACCTCTTGCTGAGATGCCCCACAGTTCTCCCTCACTGAATGAAGTCACACATCCAACTTGTTCATCTACAGATGTATTTCTGTTGGTCCTTGGGTGAAGGACATTGACAGAGAGAATGGGTCATCTCCTACAAGGGTGATTTCAAGGCATCATACAAGGACTCCTGCCTGAAACTATTTTACCTACTTGCCACAGGTCGTTCCTGAAATTCTTGCATGAGAATATTATTCCTTTGGGTAAACACTTTAATGCTCTTAGAGAAGAGAAGGGCCTTCAAAGCACTCTCAATCATAGATGTTTGACTTTGAGCAACCCACTTTCATATTTCATTTATTCTACACATTGCCTTACATTCCAGCCCTTTGAAATTCGGACACATCCACTGATCCATGGCATGTTAAATCTTTGAAACATGGTGACACTCCTGAACTTCAGTTGCCTCAAGTGTGAGTCCTAGTGGTCGGTAAATCCAATTTCACAAACCTAAGTTATTTGCATTCAACTCTGACAATTCTTGTTATACACAGGTGTTATAGTAATGATGTTCATATCATGTTTGTCTTGACAGCAACTCACTTTAAAAATATAAGTAAATGTAGTTTTCTCATAATAATATCCATGAAACCCTGGTCAAGATACACCCATTATAGTTTTCCCTAAAATATATTAAAATATACACAACTATAAAAAGATTGTAAAATGGTTGTTTGTGTGCCACCTAATTCATCTCACTTACCCCCAGGGGTAGCTATGTCATGCTTGGGTAACGCTCAACTAGCTGACCCCTAGGTGCCTTCCTGGCTCCTGTGTTAGGTGTTGCTATGGTTCTAAAAGGGGCATAGTCTGTCTCAGAAAGTTTACAATCTAAGGTTCAAGACTGACATGAACACATAGCAGAAAAACATACAATCATACGTATTTTAAAACACCAAAAGAGATCCCATTAGCTATTTAGATGGCTTTTAAGTAAGGATAATTGTGTTGGAGTCACTGGAGCTTGAAGATTAATTATCTGTTTTGGCAAAAAGCATCAAATCTCTTGATACTTGGAAACACATGTGAGGGATTTCAGATACGATCTTTGTTTCAAATATTTGGGTGGGGGGGTTGTTTGGGAAATAAGGGAAACAGATTTAAGTAGTCTGAGAAAGCCTGATAGAGGAGAAAAGATTTTAGAAATTACACAACTCTTCCCTTTATTACCACCAGCCAGAGGTCCTCTAAGTCCTTGCTCCTCAAAGTATGTTTGGTGGACATCACTTGGCCAGGGACCTTGTTAGAAATGCAGGTTTTCAGGTCCTAACTGCAGCCAGGCTGAATTGGAATCTGCATTTTTCTTAATCCCAGGTGATTTGTATGCATATTAAGTTTGAGAAGCACAGCTTTAAGCCACTCAAGCCTGCTTCAGCCACTGCTTAGCTAAAAATGGTCCTGCCAGGGCACATCCCAGGCCGGGTAGCAAGGAGACCAGCGGTCCCTGATGGATTAAATACATTAGATTCATGTGTTTCTCCTCCACCATCTTTGAGGGATATCACCTCACACAGAAGACTTAGGTAGGAGGGGCACATTTACTTGATTTAGGAGAAAAAATAAACATCAGTTTAAACTAAACTCAAAACCCCAAACCATAACTTGTGGTCATTCTGCTCACTGAGGTTAAGAACAAGATTAAAATAGCACTAATTTTCTTCCTTCTTCTGACCACCGCTACCATCTCACTCCCCTGCACTTGCTAGCCCAGAAGCATATCTATCCTCCATGGTGAAATTGCAAGTCTCATGTGAACACGTAAAGTGATAAAGATCCACATAAAGGAAAATATTTAATGAGTGAATTTATTCACATGAAAGAGAAAATGTCATTTTTTTACACAGAGAAGACACAAGCATTTTTATGAGAAAACATTTGCCCTGGAAAGCATTAGCCCAGAGGACTCCGCTATTGATTTCAGGACCGCTGTTTCTTCCTTCCTTCATTCATTTAGTCAATATTCAACAAGTATTTATTGACTGAATGAATGAAATCATTTCCCTTCATGGGCAATAGCCTAGAAAGCCTCCTTCCCCTCTTAGCCCCTCTGGAAACTCTGGATCCTTGACAAAAACTGTTCGCTAAGCATGCTTTCTGCCATCCTATCAAGAGAATAAAATCAAAAGCATTTTTAAAACTCCCAGTGACTAAGCAGAAATTGGTTATTAAGAAGGCCAAATGAAATGAGCCCATCAGAAAACGGTCAGTGGCTACATATAACCATGGAAATGTCTGACTTTTTAAGGGAGCCGCACTCCAATATCTAAATATAAAAGAAAATTGTTTTATTGTTAGCATATTCAAATTCTTTATTTCTAGGTTTCCATTATTAACTCAAAATATACCAGGCTCCAATATTGCCACTATTTTATTTCTCTGTCATATTTCATTAGCATATTCAAAAATTTCCCAACCAGCCTTTCCACATTTGCTATTGGCAGTGATGAAATGTTATTGTTAAGATATTGTCCCATGCAATTACATATAACAACAGACTTTGATATATCCACATAAATAAGTGTTAAGTCATTTATCTGAGTTTAAACGTCCCTCAATATGGACTTGTTGACAAACACATTTCAAACCCTAAATATTAACGTGCTTTATTTTAGTTTTCTTCAGGTACTTTCTAGCAAGGAAGAAGAGTGGAAAGGAGTGGCTAATTACTGTGCCCCAATTCTGTGCCAGGCACTATTCTGGGAGCTTGGTAAGAAATTAAGGTGGACAACATATTAGAATAAGAGATATAGGTGACCTACTGTATGCCAGATATGGTTTCACACTCTAAGTGTCTAATGCAGACATTCTAACATAATGGCTCTTGATCCTGGCTGTACAGTGGAATCACCTTTTAAATTATGTCTTAATGCCTGGACTCCATTTCCAGAAATTCTGATTCAGTTGGTTGAAGTGGGGCTGGGGACATCAGAGTTTTTTTTAAGCTCCCTAGGTGATCTGCCTCTGGGCCAAGGTGGAGAAACACTGCTTTGAAACTTATGTATTGTAGTATTATATTAATATCATTCATATGTAAGTCAGAATGGTAAATTTATTGAGATTTCAGTATGAAAAATAGATAAAACATCTTTCTTTCTGATTCCTGAGAACATGGCCAGGTTTTTTCTTTTCACTACCTATCACAATGTACAATCAATAAATACAGAGGGTGCCAAAAAAATGTATACACATTTTAAGAAACGTAAACACTTATTAAAACTGTAATACTCAATATATACCGATAACAAAGGTGAATACAAGTCACGTTTGACTTCTGCAATTACAAGAGGTGCTAGAAGTGGTTACCATCAGCGTCCAGACCCTTCTGATTACGGCGAACTACTGTTTGAGCAACGTTGACCAAAATGTCCACTTGTATTGCTGCACATGCTGTTTCAATTTCTTCACACAGTACCGTGTATCTCAAACTTATCACGAATGCATGCAATTGTTAGGCGTGTTAGAGGTTCTGTTGCATCCTCACGCCTCTATTGTCATTGTACTTCCACAATGTTCTTAAATTTCGAATACCACTTCAAAATGGTCTTGTGCTCCTTGAACAACAACCGTGCTCCCGCCATTTTCTTTGACTGTCCTGCCTGTTGATTAATGCTATGTTTTGAGCGAACGTCGTACTACACAGTGCTACCATTATTCAATTCAACTTTGAAAAGTAAGACCTAGATAACATCTCTTAAACTGCGTATACATTTTTTTGACACCCCTGGTATATACTGAAGATCTTAATGATGATGACTGGGAAGCTTTTTGAAGTCATACTCTCTGGTCCATCTCCAGTGCTTAATACATTTTTATTAAATGAAAAAAAGGCTTCAATTAATGACGGAATGAAGATGAGGTGACATGGTACTATATGACTCCCCACTGTTCCTGGCTCTATGGAACTTTGCTACTCATCTCCTCAGTAGCATATGACTAGCGTGAGTTCTTTGCCACAGATGGAGAGCCCTGAGTCCATCTCTGGGGCAGCTGTGGAGGTCCTTGGACCCTCCTTTTCTTCATCTGAGGGTCCTCACTACCAGGATCATGTAATGATCAGGCAGGAAATAAGGTAGGGAGATCAGACATGACATTAGCAACATGGTAGAAGAAAAGAGTTCCATGGACTTCGGTAGCTAGTGGCTGAATTCTGCTGTGAGAGTATCTTCTTATTTTCTGACTTGGAGTCAAACATTTGCCCTTTTACAAATGCTTCCCTCTTTGATATGACTAATTATGGTAGGAGTGAGCTCTCAGGCATTGAATAAGAGTCATAAGCTCAAGGAACATTATGCACATGTACATGTGTCTATAGTCACCTTCTATGAAAGAGTTCCTTTGAATAATTTGTGATGCCAGAATCTATGTAGCGTATCTTGCTATATTGGTACATCCTACACAAGATGTGTGTCACATTGTCTTCTTACCATAGGAGCATCCCACCTCCTTATAACATTTTATTACAGAGATTTGGATATATTGGAAATCAAATTATTTCATGAAGCCTATAATATGATAAAAGACATGTTCTGACATTGTCAGCCTCTTTGGTGGATGTTAGTCTCCTCCCCGAATACCAGTATGATAAAGAACTCGCCACTATTTGACATCAATCTATTTATATGGTGTGTGAGGCTCTACGTAGGACATTCTAGGAGGAAGTCACATGCTGCAGCATCAGCCGCTGCAAATGTGGTTCCCAAGTGTCTCACCTGGGAAGATACTTGCTCAAATGCAAGCATCCACTGCCTGTTAAACACACAAAGGGCAACGACTGGCGACACACACAAGAACAGCAGGAAGTACCTCAGAATTCTGGAAGCCCTGACTGTACACAGATCTGTTCCATGATACCATCTGGAAATGAGGACATTGGCAGGAAGAGGGTGGTTCACTTCTGTATGATTGTATAATTGTAGGGGAAGGATTCTGTGAATAAATTAAATAACCTCTCTTCCAGCTTGGTCCATGTCTCACTAATGCTCTTACCCAAACCTTCACTTTGTGTTTTTAATTCCATTTAAAAATGCGCCTGACTTCTACAATGAGGAGGGAGGATATAAACACAGATCTATATTATACAACATATAAAAATACATAGATCCAAACATCTCATTCTTTCTTTGAAGGTTACTTCTTGTTGTTATAGTTCATCTCATTTCACCTTCAAATTGCCTCTTTATCAACTTATCTTCTGTATTTCTTTACTTCTTCCTCTTATAATTTTGCAACAGCCTTTCTCTTACTATTCCAGGAGCTCCAAAACTTTCAACCACCCATTTTTCAAATCAATTTCCACAAACCCAAATGGATATTTAACTGCCAGGGAATAGTTACGATGAAAATTAGACAAGGTGACCCCCATACTGTCTTCATTTTCTCAACTCAAAGCTTTCCTGAGATATTGTTTATAAAAGATTGTCTACATTGCCTATAGTTGGATCTTTCATTCCCTTTCACATTCCTTCCATTTCTGTTTCTTTACTGAAAGGAAATGATCACAATCGCCTAGGGAAATATATGAGAATTAGAGTTGGACACCAGAGAGGATATAATAGTTTGCTCGAGCTGCTGTAATGAAGCATAACAAACTAGGTAGCTGAAACAACAGATATTGTCTTACAGTCCTGGAGATTATAGGTCCAAGATCAAGATATTGGTAGGACTGGTTCTCTCTAAGAGCTACGAGGAAGACCGTTTCATGCCCCTCTCCTACTTTTGGTGCTTTGCTGGCAATCTTTGGTGCTCCTGGGCTTGTAGAAGCATTACTCCAATCTCTGCTTCATCCTCACGTGGCCTTCTCTCTGTATGTGTGTCTGTCTCCAAATTTCCCTTTTTATAAGGACCCCAGTCATATTAGATTAGAACCCACTTTAATGACCTCATTTTAGCTTGATTATCTCTGTAAATACCTCATCACCAAATAAGGTTACATTCCAGATACTGGGGAGTAGGATTTCAAGTTTTGAGGGACACAATTCAACCCTTAATAGAGGATTCCTTTTTCTGTGCTGTGTATGGCTGGACTGCGCTATGTCTTGCTTCTTCAATAGTAGACAAGACCGGTGGGCAGTTCCCAGTTCCATTCTGCCTTTTGGCCACATGACATTGGTCTCACTCGGTATCATCATTCAAAGGAAGTAGTCATTACTTCAGAGAGTGAGAACAGTGACTTGGTTTCAAAGAACCTGCCCAGTATCCATGAGGGAGAACAAAAGCTTGCTCGTCAGCTGCATGTCCTGTTCCTGTTCCTCCTCAACCCTCGCCACTCCCTACTCCTCCTCCCAAGCTGTAACCCCATCTGACATTTTCTCCTGACCCTCCTCAGAAGTCATTCTGGTTTAAGTCACTACCTGCTGCTTTGCAGAAAGCCAGAGAAGCTGCTTATCTTGGCCTCTGTCTCAAATGGCAGAAATGCTGAGGCTTCCTGCTGTGAACCCTTTGTCCCCGTCAGCCATCACCCCAAAGACAATCACTGACCCAGAGATCAGCAAAAGGTTTCTCTGTGAGTAAAGACGTCAGTGGGATGAGTTGAAAATGCTACACCTGGAGGGAAAATGTGTTTAAATGAGACGGAAAATAAATGGCAGAGTCCATGTAGCCATCCAGAATATTCTGCGTGAAGTTTTGGTTCATTTTCCTAACCTGCCCTTGATGTTTCTAGTCAGCCTCCTCATTAGGGAGAAAGCACACACCTTAACCATCTCTCAGACCTAGGAGAATGATGCTGCAAAGTGGAGTGGTCGTTTAGGTGATTCTGTTTTTGTTTTCTTAATGGAAAGGCCAGCATTTTGTTCACAACTAAGCCTTTTACAACCTTTGTGTTCTCCTGATGCTCTGACATCAACCAAAATAAAAGGTACTTTTGCCCCAGGGAAATTTGTAAGCTGGTTGACTTAATACAGAGACTGGGAAAGCTTATTGGAAAATCATCTCCAATACACCTGGGTATTAGACCTTCCAGATCACTAGGGGAATCAGAGAGACTGAGAAGAGATGAAAGAGAGAAAGCACATTTTGTCTGATAAGATTTTGACAAACAGCATAACCTGGGTGTGGTAGAAAGGGCAACCATTTTGGAGTAAAAATGCCTCTTAGCAACTTCGTGACTGCGCATCTCTGAACCTCAATGTTTGCTTTCTAAACTTGCCAAATAAGGAAAAGAATTCCTGCCTAAAGGGTGACTATTAAGTGAGGTGATGATTTTGGAGACAAATTCTCCTGCTCATTTCAATAGAAGAATCTCAGTATAGTTTTGATTGAAAGGTGGGAAAGGAATGGACAGGAAAATGGGAAATAACCAAAGCGAGACAAGGAAAGTAGCTGCTTAATGCTACAGTACCTATCTGCCCTGCGGAGCACCTCTGATTCTGATGCACTGGATTGACCAAAGCCGGTTCCAGATAACATGCATGTTCTCCACTGGAGGCTGTTCTGACCTGATGCTCCCCCGTCCAGACTCTGTCTCGCTTTCTAAAAGCATGTTTCTGTGCACAGAAACACATCGCCTGTACACACGTTCATGGATTGACAAGGAGACTTTATTTTTGTTCTGGCATAGAAGTTGAGGGGCAAAGGAGACTTGCTTTGATTACTACAGTTCACTGTAGTGTCTCCCCGCTCTTCTAACTATGTACTGTTTTTGTAATATGTTGTAACTAGTCCATGTACTGTGGTCTCTGCACATGAATGAAGGGCAGGGACAGTCTTTTATTTCTCTTTTATGCGCTGAAACTCCACAATGCTGAGCAGATAGTAGATGCTCAGTAATTGTTTTATTAACTGCATTTCCGCTCTGGCTAAAATAGTAAACTTGTGTTAGACCAATTCTCCACTGAACACCACTAGAATAGCTGGAGTTTTAAAAAGATCCATCTGCTTGAAGTCATCAGAGAGTTACCAAGGCAGGCAGAAATTAGGGACAGGGTCCTGGAGAGAAAGGAAGTATATTGAGGGGAGACCAAGGTTGGGGCAATGTCTCCCCTCCAGGCGTTTGCTGATTCATTGGAGGGACGGGGAGAAAGGCAGAAGATATAATCAGAAAGTGATAGCTAATCAATTATATCAATGAAGCTGGGGAGAAAAGAAAACCCCACAGTAAACCACAAATGCTCCTAGAACTCTAAGAGAAAAAAGTGATGGCTAAGAGAAGCTGAGCAGTCTCTCTCACAGGGTTGAAGAAATAAAAATTGGAGCTATGGGCTCACCAAGGAGAAAGGCCCTGGGTAAATACCTAAGGCTCCTGGTTGTGATACTACCTGAAAGGTGGTACCTAGGAGTAAGGAAGAACCAGAAACAGTACAACTGAAATGCAAATTCAGATCAGCTCCATCCAAATCTGGATTAAGACGGACGGCCCGTTCTAACTGCCTTCCAGACGCAAGAGTAAGTCTACTCTGGAGGAAGACAACATCAGCCAGAACTTTTATAATTTTCCATATAATTATTCAATGATATTTACCTTTACAGATCTCCCCTACGCTTAGTTTTCAGATCCTCCTGGTGAGATGTGGAAAAGGCCCCAAGAGTCAGCAACTCTGGCCTCTAGATCTATTTCCTTATTTATAGGTTTTTCCAGCTTTGAAATTCTTTGTCACCATGTGTGGAACTAGACTGCGCCTCACCCTAGCTGTGCTGGCACGTGTGTTAACCGCCTCTTATTCACCCCATTGATGAGGGAGGGATTCCTGCCCTAGGGTTACAGGGTTAGCTGACAGAGGACACCCAACACTGGACATATAAACACATACAGAGTCATATATACTCACAGCCCAGGGAAGGAAGACACCCCATGTTCAGATGGATGCTGAGGTAGCTCAGAGGACTAGCTGCCCCCAGGAAGGCTTGGGAGCAGTGTAGAGAGCCCATTGCTACTGTAATGGCCATAACAGCAAACAGTTATTGAGCAAGTACCAAGTGGCAAGTGTTGTGCTAGGTATTTCATTTAATCCACACACTGACTCAGCAAGGACATTTTACAGAACAGGGAACTGAGGCTTAGATGGATTAAAGAAAAGCCTCCCCTGGCTGCCCTGCAGCAATGTGAAGTGCATTTAGGACAACCTGGACGTGCCCCTGCCCATCTGTCCATGTCCATAGGAAGCTACTCCTTGTACAATTAGGTCCCAGATTATGTTCTCTATTACTTTCCTTCTAAGCCAAGGGCAAGATCAAAGATGTATAAGAAAAACTCCTCCTTGCATTCTACATGCACAAAAAAAGTATAACAGGCCTCTTGTCTAGCAAGAAACCTCAATGCCTTGCCGACAAACTGTTTGGTCTCCCTGAATCAGAGCAAGATGAAGATATCCATCCAGGAATAACTACCCATCTTAGAAGAGGAAGGGAAGGAGGGAAGTCATTCAGAGCCTTTGGGACAGCAGACTCTGCAGTTTTGGACTGATACCTGACCATGAGCTTTCTGTGATAAGCCATTCAATACATATGCTGATTAGAAATAAACCCACGCTTATATGGTCAATTAATCTATGACAAAGACGGCAAGAATATACAATGGGGTAAAAACAGTCTCTTCAATAAATGGTGTTGGGGAAACTGGACAGATACATGCAGAAAAATGAAACTAGACTACTTTCTTACACCAATATATGAGAATAAATTCAAAATGGATTAAATGTAAGACCAAAACTAGAAGAAAACATAGGCAGTAAACTCTTTGACATTGCTCTTAGTAATATTTTTTTGGATATGTCTCCTTGGGCAAAACAAACAAAAAAGGAAACAAACAAAAAACAAACAAACAAACAAAAAACAAGAATAAATGGGACTACATCAAATTAAAAAGCTTTGACATAGCAAAGGAAACTATCAACAAAATGAAAAGACAACCTACTGAATGGGAGAAGATATTCGCCAATGATATATTCAATAAGGGGTTGATATCCAAAATATATTAATATAAAGAACTCACACAACATAACTCAAAAAAAAACCACACCAAACAATCTTATTAAAAAATGGTCAGAGGACCTGAATAGGCATTTCTCCAAAGAGGACATAAACATGGGCAATAGACATATGAAAAGATGCTCAATGTCACTAATCATCAGAGAAATGAAAATTAAAACCACAATGAGGTATCACCTCATACCTATCAGAATGGCCATCATCAACAAATCAACATGGGTTGGCAAGAATGTGGAGAAAAGGGAACCCTTGTGCACTGTTGGTGGGATGGCAAATTGGTGCAGCTACTATGGAAAACAGTATGGATGTTCCTCAAAAAATTAAAAATAGAACTACCATATGACCCAGGAATCCTACTTCTGGATATTTATCTGAAAAAATCAAAAACACTAATTTGAAACAATATGTGCATCCCTATATTCACTGTAGCATTATTTACAACAGCCAAGATATGGAAGCAACCTAAGACTCCATCAACAGACGAATGGATAAAGATGTACGTACATGCAATAAAATATTACTCAGCCATAAAAAAGAATGAAATCTTACCATCTGTGACAACATAGATAGACCTAGATGGTGTTCTAAGTGAAATACATCAGAGAATGACAAATACCATATAATTTCACTTATATGTAGAATTGAAAAAACAAAATAAATGAACAAACAAAACAGAAACTCACACATACAGAGATAAAACTGATGGTTGCCAGATGGGAGAAGGGTTGAAGGGCTGGGTGAAAAATGTGAAGAGATTAAGAATACAAATTGGCAGTTACAAAATAGTCATTGGAATATAAAGTACAGCACAGAGAATATAGTCAATAATATCCTAATAACTACGTATGGTGTCAAATGGGTACTAGATTTATTAGGGGGGTCACCTTGTAAGTTATGTAAATGTCTAACCACTGTGATGTATACCTGAAACTAATATAATATTGAATGTCAACTGTAATTGAATTTTTTTTTAATTGGGGGATATTGGGGGAACAGTGTGTTTTTCCAAGATGTCAAGTCATTGTTTTTCAATCTAGTTGTGGAGGGCACAGCTCAGCTCCAAGTCGAGTCATTGTTTTCAATCTAGTTGTGAAGGGCGCAGCTTACTGGCCCATGTGGGATTTCAGCCGGCACCTTGCTCTAACCACTGAACAAACTGGCCACCCACCAGCAGCCTAACTCCAAGCTCAAGCTGTTGCTTCTCACTGGTTCATGTAGGAACCAAACAGGTGACCTTGGTGTTATGAGCACTGCACTCTAACCACTGAACCAACTGGTCGCCCACCCTTGGCTCAGCTCCAAGTGCAAGCCATTGTTTTCAATCTAGTTGTGGAGGGTGCAGTTTACTGGCCCAGGTGGGAATTGAACCAGCAAGCTTGTTGTTAAGAATTCCTGCTCTAACCAACTGAGCCATCCAGCTGCCCCCGAAAAAAATTTAAAAGAGATATGCTAAGAGGCGGCCAGATGGCTCAGTTGGTTAGAGCACGAGCTCTTAACAACAGGGTTGCCAGTTCGATTCCCACATGGGCCAGTGGGCTGCATCCTCCACAACTAGATTGAAAACAATGAGCTGCCGCTGAGCTGCCAAAGGGGCAGCCGGATGGCTCAGCTGGTTGGAGTGGGAGCTCTTAACAACAAAGTTGCCGGTTCAATTCCCGCATGGGATGGTGGGCTGTGCCCCCTGCAACTAAAGATTGAAAATGGTGACTGGAGCTGAGCTGTACCCTCCACAACTATATTGAAGGACAATGACTTGACTTGGAGCTGATGGGCTCTGGAAAAACACACTGTTCTCCAATTTTCCCCAATTAAAAAAAAAAAGAGATATGCTGATTAAAACAGAAGGGTGGGCAGGGGAAGTCAGAAAAAACAACAACCACATCAGAATAACAAAAAAAACTAAAGTAAAGTAAGAAGAAGGAATTAATAATAATATAAGGTGAAATCAACGAACCCAAAACAGTGAAACTAATATAAATAAACCCAAAAGCTGATTAGTTAACAATAATTTAAAAATATAATAGGTAATCTATACTCGTACTCACGAGGGTTGGTCTAGCTACTGCATTGATGACCCAACCTACCAGCAACAGGAAGAGTGAGTTCCTGATAAAGCTCCACCCCTCATGGAGACCAGCCAACTCATTGGTGGTAAGATCGTTACATTAGACTCCTCCCACCTCTCAAAGGCCAGTGATGCCTCTTGACTGGAAGCAACACATATTACAGGTTTTGATTTGCCTTTCCAGCATCACTACCCAAGGGCTTCCGGAATGTTTCATCCACTAACATAGAATCCTACATAATATCACAAAGGACCAAGGGACTCACTTTATTGCCAGGGAGGCATGCTGTGGGCACATGCCCATGGGATTCACTGATCTTCTTACACACCATTCCACCCGAAAGTTGACAGCCTGAATAAATAATGGAATGACTCAATGCCAAGGTGCCATCTTAGAAAGGGTACTATCTTCTAGGATGCAGTATATGCACTAAAATAATGTCCACTATTAAGGGCTGTGTCCCTAGTAGGTAAAATTCATGGGACCAAGAGTCCAGGTGCAGGGGAAGGGGTGGGAGAGGAGGGCTGTGCTCATCACCCTCCCCCCCCTCCCCCCCGCAGTGATCCACTTGGGAAATGTATGATTAGAACTCCTGAAAAATCTCTGTCTGCAGGTTCAGAGGTCCTGGGTCCCAGCAAGAGAATCCCTTACAGCAGGAGTCACAGAAAAAGTCCCAGTGAACTTTAAGCTATGACTGATGCCTGTTCACTTTGGGCTCCTTGAGTAAAGAGACCAGCAGGCAAGCAGAGATGTTATTGTCTTGGCAGGGGTAACCGGCGCTGATGGGCAGGAACAGTAGACTGCTTTTACGCAATGGGACTGGTAGATTATGTTTGACACCCAGGTGATCCACTGGATATCTCCTGATACTACCCTGACCAATTGTGATAATAAATTAACAAGTGCAGCAACTCTAGCCTGATGAGGGCATGGCAACCAGGGACTCAGAAATCTCGGGGATGAAGATCCTGATTCCCCCGCAAGAGGACAGACACCTAGATCAGCAGAGGTTCTAGCTGAGGGTGAAGAAAATTGAGAATGGATGGTAGACAATGAGCATCCGTTGTTTTAAGATCAGCTGTAGCCGTGGGGGCTGTAGTTTGTATCACTAATCTTAGGTTTCCCCAGGGTCCTGAGGCATCCTGAAGGAGGTGCTTCCGATGAGATAAATTCATTATAGTGAAATGGAAACCTCCGTGCACAAGACGTGGACTGTAGCAGATACTGCGGTGTACTGCCTAGAGCCCGTCTGCAGGACTGAGGCATTCATTTTCTCGGCTGCTGGAAGAGTGTTGTTTGCTGGTGGCTTGGCTCTAGTTGAGTCTCTTTACTCAAGAATTGCCCTCGGCTGAAGGGAGCTGTCTCATTCAAGGTTATGCCTCTTGCTGGTCGGCTAGGATCTAGTTGACACGAGGGTCCAAAGGCCTGGCTGGCCTCCTTGTCTCAACGTGAGACATCTAGGGAGGGCCATCCCAGCTTCAGAGCTGAGGCCTCTGTAGGGACTGCATTGCAGTTCAACTTCTCCCTCTGTGTATCCTGTTTCCTTCACTCACTTAGTGTTGTTCCTGAGAGTACACCCCAATAATTCACCTGCACACAAATCTCCATCTCATAGTCAGTTTCCTAAGAAACCTAACTTACAGTACTGGTGATTGGGCCTTATAGAAGCTGACTCCACCTGCTTTTTTGTGTGGATACCATTGCATCCTTGAAAGGAAAAAGGGGAGCTGAGTATGGGGAGTGCAGAAAGGTGGCAGAGAGATCTCAGAAATACCCCCTTGCATCCTTGGCTAATGGTTGGTTCGTTAGGGCAGCGGCAGCAGAAGTGAAGCCGGG
This sequence comes from Rhinolophus sinicus, assembly GCF_036562045.2. Lineage (NCBI taxonomy): Eukaryota > Metazoa > Chordata > Mammalia > Chiroptera > Rhinolophidae > Rhinolophus > Rhinolophus sinicus. The sequence goes on along the minus strand of NC_133751.1, from coordinate 138,666,938 downwards.
AGTTGTACGGGCTCAGACATTTTCCTTTCCTCTCAAGGGTTCTCAAAGCCTGGAGCAAGAGGACCCTTCTCCTTGCTCTTTTGAGCAGGTTTTGATTCTGCATTTCATGGCATCTTTGAGAGGCTTTCTATTAAGCAATCAGCAAAAGAGCTAACTGTTATCAGGAAGGAAAATAAAAGTGCTCCTTCCATTTTGCTCTTAAATGTCTCCTCAAAGAGAAACGAAGCGATATTTCCTAAGCAGGACGTGGTTTAACATCTTTCTTTTAAAATATAGTTTTAGCAGTCCACAGTTCAAGGTAGCTTCATCCAAAAGGAAGCTTTATCTACCTCAAAACCATTTCTTCACATTTCAATTCTCTTCAACTTTTTAAATGTGTTCCTATGGCCTATTAGTCATCAAAAGGACATTTAGAGCCGACCAGAAACCCAGTTAGAGAGACAATGAATGAATCAGAAGATAACCCCTTGTGGTTTGGGGACCAAGCACAAAGTGAGAATTTGGCTGTGTACATTTTAGCCAGATTTTCCACAGTCGCAAATGTAGAAGTCTCCATGTTTTAAGGTCAACATTGGAGTAGGGACAAATGACAAGTAGAAGAATGAAAATGGTAAATGAAGAGTGGGTGCTGCTTCCTCCCTGCTACCAGACAGTCAGTCATACAAAGGGAACTGGAGAGAATGGGCCCACTTCACAGGGAGGATCAAAGATGTGGGGGCTGCCAGCACACTCCACCCCCTGCCCCCTTCAGTGGCTTCTCTGATGCTCACTCTCCAGGCTGAGGAAACAATGACAGGAGAGGCCCTTGGTTTGTGCTATAATTCTCTCCTCTCAGGCAGAGTGTAGGTGCTGTGAGCACTTACTGGTGCGTGGAAGGAGATGACCGTGGGTATTGACTTCAGCCTGGCACTGGCTGCCTGCCACACAGGGAAGGACTGATTTGTACGATGTCAGTGTCACCTGAGAATCTTCAGGTCACTAAAGGGCCCGTTTACCACAACAACATCAATGTGGCGTCCCAATTGGCCTTCTAGTCAATTTCCTGATAAATTGACTCTCTCTCTTACAAAGGCTGAACTATCAAGTGTACTTTTCCTCCAGCAGATGTCTTTACATCTCAAGGCTGGAATACACAGTTATAGGAACAAGCTGAGCAGTGCCCTGCCCTCCCCCTATCCCTCCTGCTCTCTTTCTCTGTGGGGTTCCCAGACCTGACCCTCTTTTCTTTTCTCCCTGGCATGGTTCTCTGACTCCTTTTCTGAGAGTTGGGGTTGAGATGTTTTTAGAAGGCCCAGGAGCCTTCTTTTATTAGTGTGGCCCCATTTTGTAGCTATTAGCACTAAAAGAGCCAGGATGTGGTGATGCCGAGAAACCTCACCACACACGCTCGGGATGTGCTGGGTGGCGGAGCCAAGGTGACGGGTTCACCCCCACCCACACTTGCTTTCCTCAGTTCACTCCCAGGTCTGGGCAACGTCAGCCCTACAGGGAACATTTTCTAGTGCAGTCCACAAAGTTCTTATTTTGTTTTCATTTAAAAACTATTTTCATCCATAGTATGGCTTCAGTCTGGCACCATGTCCACCGTCAGGCTCAGGAAGCTTTCTGGTTCAACAGAAGGACAAACAGGACTGTGGTCCATCATGGGCACACATATTTTTCTTGACCTTTTTTTTTTTTTTTTTTAGTACCTTTACCTTGTCGGCCTTGCCCTTCCATCAGAAGCTTTCCAACCAACTGCAGGTCCAGCAATCTCTTTCAGTCCTGTGGTTTTGGTCAGCAGGTTCATGGAAGTGATTGAAACAAGATTACTGCTATGGTGGAATGCACTGGTAATGATTAGGCTGTTTCTAGAAAAATCTCTCCACTTTGACAAACTTCCGTGTGCTAGGCTCTTAGGACAAAAAGATGGCTGAGAAGGCACAGTTCTAAAGTCCTGCCATTAAGGTATGGTATATGAGTGATAAAAGTAAGTTCCTTTGAAAGAGTGGTGGTCAGAAAACTCTGCAGAGTAAACAGCTGAGTGAGATAGTGAAATACAGCCCACAAAACCATTGTGGTATTCACTGGGAGGAATACAGCAATATGGGCTCTGGAATCAGACATTTAGGTCAAATGCTGCCTGTTCCTTCCTAGCTGTGGAGCCTTGGGTAAATGACTTAACCTCTCTGTGTCAGGGTTTTGTTATCCATAAAAGCGGGGGAAACAAAGTTCCTGCCTCACAGGCTTGTTGTGAAGATTGGGTGAGTGAACACATGTGAAGCTCTTAGCACCTGGCATATATTAAATGCTCAATAAACGTTAGCTAGTATGGTAGATGTTTTAGAACATCTGCTTTTATCCTTGCTGTGACAGGAAATCTTGTCATCTTGCCAGGCAAATATAAAAGTAGAGGAAAAACAAAACCCAAGAGAGAGGGAAGGGAGAGGAGAAGAAAAAAGATGAGGCTGGAAGAGAGAAGGGAATGGGATAAGCAGGAGGCGTACCCCTAGGATAGATGCCGCCATCTCCAACGTGCCTCCATGGGCCAAGTGAGGGGCTTCTCCCTGGAGAAGGAGGGAGTTACAGATTCCAAAGAACAGTTGCTAGGGTCTCGTGGGAACCCAAATGAGAACATTGACAGGATTTCTGAGAACACTGAGAAGCTGCAAAGCCACAACTGTGAAGGATACACACTCCACAGTTTCACATGCCAGTCCAGGAAACAATGCGATGTCCACAGTAGGGGAGAGGTGATTCGGCACCCACGGAAGTTAGTCCACACACTTCACATTTGTTGTGATATGTGCTGTTACGTGACACACAGAATCTTCCCATTGATTTAATGCCTTGATGTACATATGAAGTAAGAGTATTTATCTAGGACTTCATTCAGGAATATCGGGGGAAAGGGTAGGGAGCGCTAAGTCATTTGACTTCATGCTATGCCATTGACTGATTACCTGGCAAGTGTATGTTAAAAAAAAATGTCTTGATGTGGGTACGACCGAGGGATAAAGAGGAGTTTCTAGGTAGACAAACAGGGAGGGAATGGACATACCAAGTAGGGGGAAGAATGTGTTAAAAGCTTAAATGTGAGGAAAGCATGGTTTGTGTGGCATATACCAGTGAAAAGGTATATTTTCACTGAGCCTAAAGTGCAAGGAGGGGGAGATGAGGCTGAGGGCTGGGCAAAGCCAGCACATTGTATGTCTTGCCTAGCCACTTGCACTTGATCTTTCTAAGCTGTGAGAAATTCCTGAAGGGTGTTGAGCTGGGGAATGTTAGCTTAGAAACAGAATGGAGAATGGCTTTGAAGGGGGGTGATTGGAAAGTGGGGAAAAGGTTAGAGACGTCCTGCAATAGTTCAAGTAGGACTGAGCTAATCCAGGGGTTGGGGCAAGTCACCTGGAAGTCAGTAGAGCTTGGATAGCTCATCAGTAAGAAAAGGGGTGGCTCTCTGGTCGGCTGGTTTGGGCGACTGAGGGGATAATGGTGATTCAGGAGATACTACGTACAAGTGGGAAAAACGACTTCCTTTTGGGACACAACATGGAGAGGAGACGCTGAGTAGACAGGGGCATGTTGTATATATGCAAGGAAGGAGTGCAGTTAGTGAAAGACACTTTCCAAAGCTAAATTGAAAAGACACGTAGCTTCTCTGCTGTTTTATATTATCTTTGCCACCTTTCTTCTTTAGAGAGGGAATATTCAAAGACATTCCAAAGGCAGAACAAACAACTAACATTTATTAAGTGCTTCCTTTGTGACTTATTTGGATGGTTAAGTACTTTACCAAATTACCTCATTTGATCCTCCAAACAGTCTTATGAAACGAATATTGTCATTTCTTCTTTGCAGATGAATAAATTGAGAGTCAAAGGGATTAAGCAACGTGCTAAAAGCCTTGTAGTTAGCAAATGGTAGACGTAATACCCCTCTATGAGAATAAAGAAAATTTCAGGAAAGAAGTGACAATTTTTCATTGTTCACATTCCTGGGAAGGGGAAAGTAGGCTGATAAGAAGTTTGGGGTAAACAAATGCACGTTGGCAGTTTTATTAACCTTACATTTATATGTTTCAACATTTTCAAAACATGTTCACATTTCTTATCTCACATTTCTCTCAAAATCTCTATATGAGGCAGCCAGGGCAGATGCTAGTATTTCTGTCAATCAATATTTTCTGGGCATCGCCACTGAGCAAGTCACTCTTCACAGAGTGTTTGCTGAGGTTTCATTCATGGTGCTGCTCACAAGGGGTTTACAGTCTACCGTAGTAAAGAGTTGTCACAGGAGCTGTGTGACATAAGGCATGCACGCCAAGTGCTGGATGGAGGCTAGAAATCATTAGTTTTCAAACTATATTTCCCAGATCCTAGTGCCTCTAGGGTAATGGTTCTCAAAGGGTAGACCGATTTTGACCCCTGGGGCACATTTGGCAATGTCTGGAGACTTATTTGATTCTCACACCTTGTGGGGAGGGGGGTGGGGTGCGGGGTTGTGCTGCTGACATCTAGTGGGTAGAGGGCAGAGATGCTGGTAAACATCTTACAAGGCCAGGACAAAGAATCAGCCAGATCAGAGCAGCAATAGTGCTGAGGTTTGGAAAGCTGCTTCAGGGTAATGCAATTACTTGATTTAAATTTAATTTATTAAATTACACTTTATTTTAAAACAGTAATAAAACCACAGATATGCTGGAAATTATTACATACTAAATTTTAACACATTGTCCTCACCAAAGGATTAACTTGGGCTGCTTTTGTGTGGAACTCGAACTAAATCTTCCTGGCATAGTGATGGTACAGGAGAACAATCTTAACAAGATTACCCACTATCAAGAATATCCAAATATTTCCAGATGAGTCATTATTTTTAATAAAATTAACCATTTCTAATTTTTTGTCTGTATGTATCAGGGTTTTCTCAGTAAAATACAGAAATAAATTTAGAAGCAGAGGCTGGCACAAGACTACAAACTGTCACGCATAACACTCAATTTCATATTTTTGTACTTATCAAACAACCTAACAGACTGATTTAACAATAAATGTTAAGTTTGAACTTGTACATTTGGATTTATGAAATACTGATCTTATTTGGGGAGGGAAAAAAAAGGCCTGTGCTACTGAAAAGAAGTTTGGCAACCACTGGAACAGGGCGTAAGGTCCATGACCTGGCCCTCAGAATGTGTTCTTCAGACCAGCAGCTGCAGCAGCATCAGAGAGCTTGGTACAAATGCAGAATCTCAGGCCTTACCCTAGACCTTCTGAGTCAGGATCTGCATTTCCACAAGAGCCCGATGTCTGTGAGAGTTTAAGATGTGCTTGTCTGCAGAGCTTCACAGAAAAGGAATCAAATACAGCTCGAGATGGAATAAGGACTGCAGGCAAGGTGGGATTCCAGCAGGGTGTGATTCGACTTAACCGTAAGGAATGTGGAGAGGGCATTCCAGGTGGGGGAAGGGGCAAGATGCGGTGGCCAGCAATAGACCACCCTGGCCAGACAGACGTTTCTGGTAGCAGAACACTTAGGAACGGTTTTGAAGAATTTGGGGGGCAGAGGGGCTGAGAGAGGCCAGTAGCCAGCCTGCTCCCCCACTCCCCTGCTCCTTCAGGCTCCCTTTCCTTGTTGACAGAGCAGCCTCCACGGAATTCCTGGCCAGGATTACCAACCACTTTGCCACCATGAATCAATTAAACCTTCAATAGCCCCAAGAAGTTGGGGCTCATTATCTCCATTTTCTAGATGGGGAGCCAACCACTTCCGAAGCTGTAATTACTGAAGGTCAGAGGGCACCCGAGGCAGGAAGTCTGGTCTGTAACAACACATTCTTGACCCTCCCAGGTTCTCCCTCACTTGAGCACAGAGGAGGACTTGTTGGTTGCTGCCTGGAGCCCTTTCAGAGCTTAAGGGGCTTCAGGGAGCCCTGGCAAGGAGAAAAGCGCCCGTTTGTGGCTCTACTCAGGCCGAGCTCTGTGGAAAGAACAAGACTCTAAGCTCATGTTGGGAAGGGGCAGGCTGCTGAGGGGGTTTGCTGGCAAGACCCTGGGACAAGGCAGCCTTGGGGGGAGGGGGAGGTGCTGGGGAGGGTGGAAGAGGAGGCAGCTATGGAGGGCAGGCCTCTGGCGGTTGTTCCTGAGACGAGCTGGAACTGTAAGAGCCCTCCAGTTGAGCAGTGAGGAAACTTCAATTGAGTCAAGAATCACCTAGTTTTCTTAAGAATACAAATAGGCCTAACTGAAGTCTTAAGTGTCAGCTGAATTCTTCACAAGCTCACATATAAACCCTGGGAAACAGAATGTGCAGTTTGGCTGGTGGCCTGAAGTGTTGATTCTGACCTGGACCTTCTGGCTAGCCCTGATTTTGCTATAAGTCTGTCACAGGGTCAGCTTTCTCTTGACTTTTTGTGAGACCCAGAGAGTTTTCTAAGCCCAGGAAGACAATGGACTCCACGTTAGTAGAAGGACATGTGCCCAAGGGATAAGGAAGTGTCAGGGCAAGCTACTCTATCCCGTCAGGGTCCTCTCAGCCACACTGAAGATGGAGAGGCTGGGACACCCCTCAGCCGTGCCCCACACTACTCAGGGCATGTGGTGACATCCAGCTGGGCCCCCTTAGCTCCACCTTGGGGCTGAGTGTGTTTAGGCCTGCCTCCGCCTGATGCTGCCCTTTGATTCTGGGTTAATGACTCCCAGCTGTGCAGGTCCTGAGTTTGTTCAGACTTTCTGGGAAGAAAGGGCTCTGAAACCTGAGCTCTTTGCTGGGTGGCTGTGGACACCTCTGGGGAAAGAGCAAGTGCTGCAGGACCCCAACCCAAGGCTGCATTACGGCTTCGGGGAGAGCAGAGAAGTGATCCCCACCTCTGAGGCCTCCAGGTATGAGGTCTGTCCTTACATTCAAGCAGTGATCTTTGAGACAGGTCTCAGCTTCAAGAGCCTAAGACTTCACCACATCAGAGGGACATGGGTTTCTTGCCTCGCTCCACAATTCCTGAAACTGACCTTCCTGAGATTAAGATACTATTCCTGACAGCTGTAAAAAACCAGGGAGAGGGTAATATTAAGCTGAGAACATCTTACTATAGGGACCCTTCTGCAAGGTACAACTCACAGAAGTTGGCAAGGATGGAGAGAGGTATGAAGATAAACTGGGAGGCCCCAAGTTTACTGTTACACACACAGTTAAGGAGTGCTACAGGTGGGCTTGCTCCTCAATCAGGGGGTTGTGTGGGCGCATGAGAATCTCCTGGGGAACATTTCAGAGGAAGGCGGGGTCAGAAGAGAGAAAGCAACACAATGAAGCTCAAAGCTGAGCAGTCAGCCAGCCCCAGCCCGTGTACTTGTGCGTGCATGGTGCCGGGGAGAGGAAAACAATCCAGGTGGGCTGGACTGGCTCTGAGCAGCTGAGCCATGCATTCCGAGAGGCTGATGGGAAGACAAGACACTGTCATTGCTGACAGCTGGACCTCTGCAGGGGCCAGGGCAGGGGCAGGACCCAGATGATTTCAAAACCTGAAGACCTAGACAAATACAAGATATATACTGTGTTTCCCCAAAAATAAGACCTAGCTAGATCATCAGCTCTAATGTGTCTTCTGGAGCAGAAATTAACATAAGATCCAGTCTTATTTTACTACAATATAAGACTGGGTCTTATATAAGACCAGGTTTTATATTAATTTTTGCTCCAAAAGATACATTAAAGCTGATTGATGGTCCAACTAGGTCTTATTTTCAAGGAAACATGGTATCGTATCGTATGTAGTACATATTATGTGTACTGCATAATATATGCACCACATAGCCATGAAAAGCCATGCTATTCTTTAAGAATATTTAAGTATATGGGGAAATTCTTGTGATACATTTGTAAGTGAAAAGAAGCTGGTAGTACCAACAGTACCTACAGATTCCACTGATTTTGTTGATCACACACACACACACACACACACACTGGAAGTGTGGTATACTGGAAGTATATGCCAACACGTCAGTACTGGTTATCTCTGTGTAGTAGTATTGTAGGTGACATTTATTTTCTTTTCGTTTTCCTATACTTTCCAAATTGTCTATAATCAATATGTCTTGCTTTTGTCAATAGAGAGGACAGTAACTGTTTACTTACAAGGAAGCCCAGGTTGTTTAAATTGGTGTTAAGTGTCAGAGTCAGGGAGCTGTAGCCAAGTGAGTCAGAGGTTTGGTGAACACTGTTAGCTCCCTACGACCACCCAATCCCTTTTCTTTCTTCCTACAAGAGCCTCAGTTTTGTCCATGCCGTACTCTCCATCTTCCGCGTGCCCCTCCAGACCCACTCTCCACTTCTCTCTTCCTTACTTTGGGCCCCAGGATACTGACTTTATGGATGACATCGAAATCTCTGGTTGGGTTTGGCTAACAGAGGACACCAGCAGATCAAAAGGATATAGGACTGTAAGGCCTGGTATTGATTCCACCGGCTTCCTCCCAGTGGGCTAGCTGTGTCTCTCATTTGAAGGTTGTGGCTCCATCTAAAGGCCCTCTCCACACAGCTCTGTCTCTGGGTTCGCCCCAGCTGACCCATGCAGGCCTTGGGGTGGTATAGTGGCAAAAGGTGGCCCGCCAAAGACATGTTCACATCCTGATCCCTGGATATATAAATGTGACCTTGTTTGGAGAACGGTCTCTGCAGGTATAATTAAAGTTAGGATTTTGAGATGAGGACATAATTCTGGATTATCCAGTTGGGCCCTAGATCCAGTGAGAGCAGTAGAGGGACATTTGACAGACAGAAGAGAGGAAGGCAATGCAACCACGGGGGCAGAATTGGAGTGATACAGCGACACGTGTAGGAATACCAACAGCCAGCAGAGGCAAAGGACAGATTCTCCCCTAGAGTCTCCAGAGGGAGTGCCTGACTTTTGGCCTCCAGAACCCTGGGAGAAGAAATTTCTGTTGTTTCAAGCCACACCCTTTGAAGCAATTTGTAATGGTAACCACAGGAAACGAATACAGGTGGTGATGGTATCCCCACTGCTACTAGCCCTGGTGGGGACGGGGTGCCAGTGGTATTTTTTGTGGTTTCCTTATGCCCGTCTCACACTTTTGTAAATAGTCCCACAATTAAACTCTCCTCATGTTAGCCACTTTTCATGAGCCACTGTTTCCTGCTGGGAGCCTGTCTGATGTGGGTGCCCGACTCACCCACGCTAGCATGTGTCCCACCCCCACGGCTTGGGGTGGGTCTTGATTCATTCAAGCTGTTGTGGAAATCCTATTGCCCTTGCAAGTGATTGGTCTAAGAATGGACATGTCCTAACTTTGGCCAAATCGGAGGGAAACCTGGGGGGGCTCTGGGACAGGTCCTTGCTCTTGTGAGAGCCACAGGAAAATAATGATTCTTCTATCCCTCTCCTTCCTCTGGACTGCAGCATGTCTGGGTGCGATGCCTGCAACGCCTACAGACGTCTTGCCACCAACTTGAGGCAACTGGTGGGCCAGTGAATCTACCAGCCCTGAAGGTGGTCTTGCTCTGGTCCTCCTGTCACGTGAAATGATACATTTCTCTATAGCTTATTTCAATTTGAGTCAGGGTTATGTTACTAGCGGCTGGACACCTACTAAATGATGGCGAATTAGGCTGGTTATGTGTTGCCTTAAGGCAAGATGATCAAGCAGTTTTAAATATCCCAGCGCCTTTAAAAACAACTTTCAAAACTTGAACATTCTTGATAAAAAAGTTCATGATATATATGCACTCATATCTGATTGGCAAAGAATAGAAAAGCAAAATGTGTAGAGATTTAAAATCAACCATTTATGTTAAATGGGAGAGGGTCTGAAATCATAGCAATAGGCAAAACAAAAACAACTGGATATTCAATTCAGCAAACTATTAAACCTGCTATATGCTAGACACTCAGCATTGGGGCATCAAATGAGAATGGTTAATTTCCTTGAGGGGCTCATAGTTCATTTTGAAAAACAATCTTTTTTTCTCCAGGTTATATTTTATCCAAACCATGATGAAATAAATGCAAAGCTACCTCAAACTAATAAAAAATAATAAATGTAAAACTGTTCCTCCAGCAATACCGTGTTTCCCCAAAAATAAGACCTAGCTGGACCATCAGCTCTAATGCGTCTTTTGGAGCAAAAATTTATATAAGACCTGGTATTGTATTATACCCAGTATTATATATTATATTATATTATATTATATTATATTATATTATGTTATATTATATTAATTTTTGCTCCAAAAGACACATTAGAGGGGATTATCCGGCTAGGTCTTATTTTGGGGGAAACATGGTAGTGTACTGTTCACTTTCTGTATTGCTATTGACAATATATTTGGTGAGAAATGTCCTGTTAAGGTTAAATGAGTGTAATTGAGAAACAAAAAAATAGAAAGGAATTTGTTTCAGAAAGATCATATAAAGTGTGGGAACAAAATTGATCTTTACCCCAAAACGCTGAAAATTATGTTCTGCTTGTAAAATATTACTTGGAACTATTGCAGGTATTTCCCAGATTCCCAGTTTGAAGAGAACTGGTTGAAGGCTTGGGGGAGCAATGATGGGGTGTCAGACCACCCACCAAACTTCACAAAATAAACCAGACGGAGACAGAGCCATTTCTTCACCTGCCCCTTAATTCCAAGACCAAGAAGTAGACATCCCTCAATAAGGGTAGATGGGTTCTTCAGTCAAAAACCACTTCCACCAGATTGATAGTTCAGTAGAGATCCATTCCTTTGGGTCAAGTGGGACCACTCCATCAATCCTCTTTAACATACTAGGACCTTTGGGAGTGACATCAAATTAATTCACAATAATGGGTGGTTCTTGTAGTATTTCAACAGAGCTCTGAGAGATGGGACACAGGGGATGGAGAAAAGAGGGACTAAGGGAAGGCTGGTACAAGTGGGACATTCAAACATTTCGCAGGCAAAAGATTGAGTGAGGAGCCTGGAGACAACCCACCTACTTTTGCCTCTCTCCTTGCTCCTATTTTTCATCTCTGCTTACATAGCCTTCCTTTTTAGAGAAATGCTTAAATAGAAGCCAGCCTCATCCAATGAACTTTCCCGAAGTTCACTCCATGGAACCCTGGATATCTACAAGGTAGTCTAAGAAAAGTCACAAGTAGGTTAGCACATTGATGCCTCTCAGAAGTCCTGCAGTAAAGAATCCTAATTTGTGTTTACATAATCCAGCGTTTTTTAAACTTCTTTGATCAAAGGACTCTTTCTCGTATATGAATTATCATGCCTTAGCAACACATTCTGAGAAATGCTTATCTGATGCTCATGGTTTTTAATTGCAGTGTTTGTTATCTGAGTTTTCAGATAATATGGTCTTACACTTCACTTCCTTCTGCCATTTCCCCAGCTAATCACTGCCCCACAGCATGTGAGCAGGGAAGAGAGTTGGCACACTGGATCCTCCGCTGTTCCTTGTCAGCTTTCCTAGCAAAAATTTGGTTGGGAACAGATTTAAACAATTCCTTACTTTATAATTAGCAGATTTGCCACAGAGTGCAATGATCTATACTCTTATCTTTTATTAGTCTAGAAAAATTGGAAGTGGGCTTTTACTGTGTTGTTCTCAGCAAAATGTGGCTCCTTTAAAAAGCAGTAGCCTCCTTAGAAAGCTTCTTTTCATTACTCTGTAATCTTTGAGAGAGCTCACACTTCTCTCCTCCCCAAGGAGAACTGGTTCAGGAAAACTACTATTATTCCTGGCCAGAAATATTTCAAATAGAATCATCACAGATATCACTGGATGTTGCCTGGAAGCCACCAACCTACCAAGTACTGAGACCACAAGAGACAAACCCCAGGGCTCACACTAAAGCTTTGACCTCAAAGGGAGCTCTCTGAAACAGCTGCTGAGAACTTGTTAGAAATGCAGAATCTGGAGTCCCATACCAGGCTTACCAAACAAAATCTGCGTTAGAACAGATACTAAGTGATTTGTGTCACTTGTACCTCAAAGCCTAAGAAACATCAGGATTCATCCCATCATTTCTCATTTGTTTAACAAGTAATTGTTGAGTACCTCACCACACAACAGGCTCAGTTCTAGGTACTGAGGACATAGTGGCAAAACAGCAGAGAAGTTCCCTGTTCTCATGCAGTTTTATATTCTAGCTGAGGAGACAGACACAAGCAAGTTTAAAACAGATGATTACAGGAAGTGGTAAATGCCTGAAGAAATACGACTGTCATGGATTAGAAAATGACTGGGAGTTGGTGGTGAGATACAAGGGAAGGTCTGCTTGAATAGAGACCTGCACGGTGGGACAGGTGAGGGCACAAGATGTTCTGGGGCAGGAATATTCCAGGCAGATGACACAGCTGGATCAAAGGCCCCAAGGAGGGTATGAGCTTGGGAACAGAAAGAAAGAAGATCAGTGTGGCTAACGCTTACTAAATTAAGAAATTCAGAGGTCAGAGCTGTAGGGAAGGGCCAGACTACCCATGGTTCTCAAACCCAGGGTGCATCCAAATCAGCTGGAGGAGGGCTTGTCAAACTCAGAGTGGTTGGTCCCACCCCAAGCGTTCTGATTCCGTAGCTCTGGGGTGGGGCCCAAAAATTTGCATTTCTGACAAGTTCCAGGTGATGCTCATGCTGTTGGTCTAGGGACCCCACTTTGGGGACCACTGATGTAGAGCCTTGTGGGGCCTTGTGAGGAGTTCAGTTATATGCTAAGGGTGATGGAATGACATGGGAGGGTTTTACGCAGGGGAGTGACACGGTCTGATTTTCATTTTCTTCTGTCATCACCAGAAAAGCAACCTTTCCGTCTTCCATTATCTCCTGGACTTGCACCCCTTTCCTGCTTTGTGCATCACCTAATTTGGCCCAATTTCCACTTGACCTTCATTTCCTCCCAAACATTTCCATTGTATCTTCTGGAATCCCCCCCTTCTCTGATCTAAAATTCCTACAGATCCTCAGCCTATAGCCACCTTCCCTGCTCCTTGCAGCCTTTGTTAGAGTCTGGCTGGTCCCAAGAACACTGTATTCCTGCAGCTCTTTCTGGCACTGCCTGTTTGGTCTCTTAGGCTCCATGAACTTCAAGTCCAGGAGGTGATGCAGGTGACAGCTTGTTCTCCACTATGTCCCGGACCATAACTCCTATTCCCTCTTACAATGACCCTGCCCTCTCCCCCTACATCATATGTCCTCATTCACTGAGGGCTGGAACCCTGATCTCCGTCTTCCTATCTGCATAACCTCTTCTGTCAATAGCAGTGAATTTAACCACACTGATGTCCCATCCAGCATCCTGGCTTCTTAGTTTCCTTGCCCTTTTCATCGCTAATGACATTTTCTTCCTCCATTCCATCAGAGAGTCATAGTTTGAACCTTGTCACCACCAGAAATTGTCAGGCCTCTGCAGGCCCAAACGCCCACAGTCTTCCAAAGCTTCCTCTCCTTTAATGCACTTGCTCAAGCGTCCACTGCAACAATTCTTCAATTCTGTAAAGATCTCCTTTCCACTGGCTTCACAACTTTTTATTATCCATCACTACCTCCAGTGTTCATTCTTCCGGCCCAGCTTAAGGTTTATGGTCAGTCACCGTAAACACTCCCTTCAAAAATTCTCATCTTCAGAATCCCCTCATCTTCTAGTATAGAATCTACAAAACACTAAATGGATTCAACCACCCAGTTCTCCATACCTGCACTCAAGTAATTTAATGGTACGATGGAAGAGCCATGGAAGCCAACTGTTTTCACTTTAAGTTCATGACCGCAGAACTCAAACGGGTTCTCAAACCCGCTAAGCAATATTACTGTGCTTTTTTTGTAAACCAACATTTGTATACTTGAGGTGACTTGTCATAGTTTTTAAATCTTTAAAAATCCCACAACCCTTCCTGCTTCTTATTCTCAGCTGATGAACTCTCCTCATATTTCCTTGAGAAAAGAGAAGCTATCAGATGTGAACTCCCTCACTTTCCTACCTTAAACCTACACATCTACACGCGTTGGCCTCTTCTTCCCTCCAGTCTGAGATGTCTGTCCCCTATCAAAGGACCTCAGTCTACTGGTGCTCTGAGTGGACTCCCCACATTCATTCAGTCCTTCCCCATCAGCGTCTCCCTCTCTATTGGATCATTCCTACTGGCATACACACATGCTTCAGTGTCTTCCATCTGTTTCTTCTGTAACTGATATCTGTACTTCTAAATAATACAGCTGTTTTTAGCTTCAATTTTACTTTCAATTGCTTTCCTGCACCCTCCTCATGCACATGTCCTCTCCTTTCATTCTCCAAAGGTAGTCATCTCCCAATGTATGTATCACCATTAAAGCCCCTCCATGAGTTACAGGTAAACAATCAAGATGGCATCTTCACTCTTAAGTCTGAGGCCTTGGCTTTTGTGGCTACAGTATGGCTTGGTTGGAAGCGTTGATCCATGTGTTTGCATGTGGTCTCTCTAACATCGTGGTCATAGAATAGCTGAACTTCTCACACCACAGCTCAGGATTCCAAGAGTGAGGGTTCCAGCAAACAAGGTGGAAGCTATATGGCCTTTTAGGGCCTTGGTCAGGAAGTCACATGGTGCTGCCATATTGTGATGGTTGAAATAGTCAAAGGCTCACCCAGACTCAAGGAGAGGGGTCATGAACCTCACCTCTCAATCGAAGGAATTTCAAAGAATAATTGTGGCTATGTTTTAAAATTGTTATAGAGAGACACATACTTCTACTTGCGTCTGAGTAGAGTGTCTTTAGAGGGAATCATGAGAAACTGGTAAGGGGAGGAACTGGGTGACTGGGGACAGGAGTAGGAAAGAGACTACCTTTGCCCTATAAACCATTTTTTTTTTTTGACTTTTGAATTCTGCAGCATTTGCTTAAACTACCTTTTCAAAAAATTAAATATTTTTTTACCATGTCACAGCTTTGCCCAGAGCTACACCAGCCCCTAGAGGCCATGCCAGTTCCCAGGATACTCTAGACCACTGCTGTTGAATAGAACTTTCTGTGATGATAGAAATATTCTATATCCGCACTGTCCGATATAGTAGCCACTAGCCACATGTGGCTCTTAAAAGTAAAATTAACTAAATTAAAATTTAATTCCTTAATTATACTAGCTGCATTTCAAGTCCTAAATAAACCACCTGTGGCTAGTGGCTCCATATTGGACAACACAGCTCTAGAACATGTGAGGAGCTTGCACAAATGGGATGAAGGTGGGGGACATGCGATTCCTTGAGTCAATAGTCTCCAAACATTTTTACACACGTACGTCCTAAAACAACTTTAAAGAAATACATACCCCCATGTAAAAATTAAAGTTGGCATCTCAATGCTTCATCCTTAGTATGAAAATTTATTTTTGTTAGGAATTAAAAAACATTAAACATTTCATAAGATGAGAACTATAATTAGAATAAATATTTCATGAGATGGTTTGATAAGAGGTTTAATTACTGAATAATGCAGATTGAGTCTGAAAGAAATCCTGTTAAAAAAAAAATTCAGCACCACTAACCTATCCCGCTTTAGTTGTTCTAAATTTAGAGCGTCTCCATGTGGGTCGCCTTCAACCTTAGTGGAAATACGTTTAAGAAGGAAAAACAGGAAACCCTAAGGGACGAAGATGCCTTGATGAATCATTAAAGACGCTCCCCACAAACCAATATACCAATCCCTACCCCCCCTTTTTTTTTCTTTGTTCAAGGAGGTTTTTTTTTTTTTTTTTTTTTTTTTTAAGATTTTATTGGGGAGGGGAACAGGACTTTATTGGGGAACACTGTGTACTTCCAGGCCTTTTTTTCCAAGTCAAGTTGTTGTCCTTTCAATCTTAGTTGTGGAGGGTGCCGTTCAGCTTCAAGTTGTTGTCCTTTCAGTCTTAGTTGTGGAGGGTGCAGCTCAGCTCCAGGTCCAGTTGCCGTTGCTAGTTGCAGGGGGCACAGCCCACCATCCCTTGCGGGAGTCGAGGAGTTGAACTGGCAACCTTGTGGTTGAGAGCCCTCAGTGGACTCGAGGAGTTGAACTGGCAACCTTGTGGTTGAGAGCCCACTGGCCCATGTGGGAATTGAACCGGCAGCCTTCGGAGTTAGGAGCATGGAGCTCTAACCGCCTGAGCCACCTGGCCGGCCCCGCTCAAGGAGGTTTTTACTCCCCAGAGCAAAGCTCCATGGTGAGATTACAATGGGTAAGGGAGACATGGAAACTTTCATTAGATGATTTTAGAAATCTACACTTGGAAGTTAAGACTCTGGAAGTGGATTCTCTTTAGATCATTCATGGACATTTACCCCCTTGAAAAGTCGGTAAACCCTCAGATATACTTGAACTCCAGTTTGAAGACAGCCATTATAGGAAGATGAAAACCGGGCTTGCCCCTAGTTAGTTGCCTGTTGCTGCTGCCGCGGAAGTTTCCAGTGAAACCTGCCAAAGAGTAAACATGAAGGCAGTGTCCTGCTGTCCCTGGAGCTGAGGCAGGGTGGCCCTGTCAGCATTACTACCACAGGCCTCTGGCTTGCTCTCCAGGCTTATTTGTCACTAGGGTGGAACTATTGTCTGGGTTTCTTCCACAGAAGTTCAATTCTCTTGTCTGGAATTTTAAAGCCTGTTCCAAGTAGAAAGGTCCAAACACAGGGCTGCTTTCTTCCAGGACTTGGGAAGAATTGACAAGACAAGATCTAGTTCTTTTTTCCCCTGTTGATTCTGCTCCAATACTTCCTTCCTCTCCATCGCCCGCTGCTCTCCCTGTATCTAATTACTTCAGATGGAATATAAAATAGAGATGGATTTGGAGAATCACAGTTTAATAGAATAGGGGGAGAGTGGCTGAGAGGGGCTGCCTCAGTGCTTCTGCGTGGACAGTTGTCTAAGTTACTAAGGGCTGATGAGAGCGTCCTACTCTACATGGTGCTGTTATGTCTGACGTGCGGGTTGCTCGTGAGATGGCAGTTGCATGTAGTCTCAAGTGTTCTCCATTGTCTCTGAAACTGGCCTCTGATGACAGCTCGCAGGGTGGTGTTCAAGTTCCACATTGAAGACCAAAACACCATCTCTCAAAGCGCCCAATACGGAATCCTCTTTTTCTTCCGGCTGAGTCAGGATAAATCAGTGTTGCTTTGGTCAAGTACTAGACATGTAGTTGGCTTGTGTCTGGGAACTATAGCATATTTCTTTAAACCAAGGAATCATGTGGGGTCCCATACTGTGAGAGGCGGGAGGGAGCTGAGACCCCAAGAGCAGAGCAGAGATGAGGGCTACCTCTCATGTCTCCTCTCAGTGGGGCAAATGTTCACTAATGGACTCATGGACAGAAGCGCAGACAGCATGTAAATGGCCACTGAAAAATCTTCCCCTGCCCCTCTCTCTTGGCCCAGCAATTTGTAGTTGACTTTTGTAAGTCTGCGTCTGTGTATGATGTGTCTCTACTATATTCCCTCACTCCTTCACCCTTGTTGGTCATCTCAGGAAGGTAGCAGGTGTTTATGGATTGATGCTTCATGCCAGGCACTGCACTGAGCAGTCTATACACATCTTCAGAGGGGGGTTAGCCCATAGGCTCCTCAACCTCACCCCACTCTCCATTTAAAAACTCCACCTCTGTCTACTTGCAGAGTCATAAAAGACATGGATGACGAGGAAGATAGACACATTTGGCCCACTTCCTCATACAGGAGGGCCCCGGACTGCTAGGAAGTGGCAAAAGTGGTGGCAATTAAACACCTAATGATCAAATGAGTGTCTAAGTGAAGCCTGTACTAGGGGAAGGCAAAAGGGACCCAGAGATACACAGCAGCTGAACAAGTTGAACTGAAAATGGAAACAGATGAGTTAAGTCTGGGAAAATAAAGGTACTTCATTTGCCCAAAAGAATGCCATCTTGATAATCTTCAGTGAAGAAGCTGTTATTCTAATATTCTGCCTTGGGGTGACATCTAAAACATCAATTAATAACTTCGACAGCATGTTATCCATTTGCCTATAATTGTCATTAGAAGGAAAAGCAATCACCTACTATGAACATGGTTGGTTTAATAGCTTCTGAGATTTGTCTCCACTTCTTCCATCATGTTAACCTTGGTGGTTGCTCATCTCTGCTTGGAAATTGATTCCATATTAACACTGTGAGAAGATAATTCACACACTGCTGATTTCCTTCCCCCATCACACCTCCTTCATTAAACTCACAGCATTCTTTTCCCGAAAGTCCACGTGTGAAGGCGTACTGAGGCAAGCTCTCAGTGGGGTCCCCCTCGATCAACTAGTTAAATCTTACCCTGCAGATGGCAGAGAAGAAACAAGGATAAACCAGCCAGAAAGTAAGTGGCCACTCTGCCAGCAGTGGGTGACGTCAGCTCCTCAAGGGAATTGTATTTCTGGTCCAACACTGCCAATGACAGCCGTGTGGTATTTTTAATGACAACTTGTCAGCTGCTATATTACCTCTGCCACCTTATTTCATGGGAAGTACCCATTACCAAACTATCAGGATATTCTTTATCCAAGTAGAAAAAGGCTGGTGTTTCCCTCTTTAACTCAGAACCCAGCCCTTCTGCAGCTCTCTCGGCGTTAGGACACCTTTGTTCCTATCCACTGTGGCACTGTCTGCCCTCGTGCATTCTCTGCTCGTGCATAGTCAGAGGCTGACTGTCTTTTAAATATGTCCCCGTGCCTAAGCTCACAATTCTGCTCACACCGCACCCCTGTCAGATGCCCTTCCTCTCCTCCTCTTCCCTCAAGGCCTAGTTCCCGGTCCCTTGACACCCACCAACCATTCTCTCCCATCACCAATGCTGATGTCTTTCTCTGAACTTCAAGCCCTTTCTCCAGCCCTCCTTGGGGTCTGCTTGATGGCATTTGTATTAGATTTCCAAGTTTACTATAACAAAGTGCCGCAAACCGATGGCTTTAAATAACAGATTTGATTGTCTCACAGTTCTGGAGACTAGAAGTCCAAAATCAAGATATCAGTAGTGCCATGTTCCCTTGGAAACCTGTAGCAGAATCTTTCTTCGCCTCTTCCTTGCTTCTGATAGTCGCTGACAATCTCTGGTGTGACTTGACTTGCAGCTGCCTTACTCCAGTCTCTGCCTTTGTCATCACATGGAATTCTCCCTGAGTCTCTATGTCTTCACATGCTCATCATCTTATAAGGACACTGGTCATTTTGGATTGGGTCCTTATAAGTAGGGGCCCATCCTACTTCAGTGTAATGCATCTTAACTAATTATATCAGCAATGACTCTGTTCCCAAATAGCATCATATTTTGAGGTACTGGGGATTAGGACTTCAACATAACTTCTTTACGGGGACACAATTCAACCATAATGCCATTGGATTGGGGAGAAATGGGGTGAGGGCCAAAGATAGATGTGCCTTCAGAGCTGGTAATCCAGCAAGAGAAAGAGCCAGGGATGGCTGTGAAGCTCCCTTGAAAGTGGAAATATTTTCAGAAAGAAAACAGTCATGAACACAAAGGCATGTGATAGGAAGGAAGTCAGTCTTACAGAGCAGAGTGAAGGGAAGAGAAAGTAGGGCAAGAATAAGGAGAGAGGAGGTTGAGAGAATGAGGGTGGCCCTGAGCCCAGGAACACAGGGCGGTGAGAGGCATGGAAAGAGAGGGCAGGAAGCACGTTCTGAAGGACAGGAACCCATGGACTCAATGTAGGAAATCTCATTTTTGCAAGTACTTATTTTGGAGTTCATTAAGCAACTTCCTGTATGATACTAGAAGGGCACTGGGTGTTCTGTCCAGTAAGCTGATCTTGTTTCATCTGGTTTAAGTGGTGGAAGAGCACATGGGCGGAGCCCGGGGTTGTGGCATTTTGAGCTATGGACCCAAGACCAGGCTGACAGACACCCCAGCCAGAGGGTGGACAGAATACCTGGAGGAGCAGAGCAGCTTCCTGTGGGAGCTAAGCCCAGGGCCTGGCTAGACACCGCCCACCCGTACCACACACCAGGGAGCGGGCCCGTGCACGTCCTCCCAGCTCTCTCAGACACGGAAAGGAACATCATTTCTAGCAGCAAGCTAGCATCCACAGTACCATCCTGCCCATAGTTCCAGCTGAGATATAATGTGTTGGTGTGGGAGCAGCAGACTTCTCTATCTGGGGCTCTAAGGAAGCATGTATCACCTCCTTCCATACACGAGCACAGATCTTTGTGAAACACTGACCTATTCTTCAGGGTCACCCCTTAGCAGACTTGGAAAGGAGGTGGCGGTTCCCCACAACGTCTAGTCACTCAGCATCCTGGGCCAACATATGGACTTCAGATCCTTACAGTGGGTTCTGAACCTCTCATGTTCCCTGGCAATGTCCATCAAGACAGCCCCATCCTGTGCTCCTAATAGATGGCAAAGATTTAATTCGATAAGTCAATCAGAAAAAATGTTGGAAAAGACCAAATGCGTTAATAGATTCTGATTCTCAATTGACTCTCTTAGTCGGAGATTTTGGTTGCCCAGAGCAGGAAGTGACCCTAGGCAGTTAAGCAGAAAAGTCACTTACCGATAGGATAGGCAATCGCTCACAGTGAGGTGACTCCTGGGAATCTCTCCTCTGAGGCCGCTTCTGGTGACTCTGGATGCTTGACACTGCTCCCTTGAACTCAAGTTGGCTGCAGCCCCTGTGGGTCATCTCCAACTGGCCTGGGCCTCTGTGCCACTTCTTCAAGACTGAAAGTTCTGGACTAAAACATTTGGTTGGAGCACCAGTTCCAGTGTCGCTTGTCAGCTTTCTGGAGGTGAGGAAAAGACCATACATACATTTCATTTGTATAGTGGAAAGTGTACCTCTTTTTTCTATTTTAGGATTCCTCCTACCTTAGAATTCCTCCAAAGTAGGAAGAGTGTTCAATGTGGGCAGCCCAAAAGAAAGAATAGCTGTGCACTAGAGTGATATGTGTGAATATTCATAGGAACCTCCCAAGACAGCACCCTAATCCAAGACTGCCTCTCCTGGGGATTTCAGGCACCATGATGGATGGGTAGGGAGACTTGCCTAATGTCATACGAGGAGGCGATAGTCCTAGGAGTCAAAGCTCAGTTCCTCTGATTATAGAGCCAAGTGCTGTTGACCGCACTGGCTTCATTAAATGCCTTGCACATGGCTGATGTTCAACCTATATTTACCGAATGAATGAGTGAATTGTTGGGTCTTCCACTTCGTAATCACTTGCCTCAAATACATCATGAAAAGGGGCAGGACATCACCTATGTAACTTTACTAACAATCGTCACCCCAATAAACTTTAATTAAAAAAAGAAAAGAAAAGTGGCAGGATAGAATTATCAATAAATAAAATCAAATCGGAGGGTCCTGGGGAAAGTTATTTAATCTCTCTAGATCTCAGTCTCATTACCTTGTAAAATAAGATGGTTGGTTGATCTCTAAGAACTTACCTTTGAACAAACTGCAAAAAGAATTTTGGTCGCATATAATTGGAAATTTGAATGCTGACTAGATAATTTGATGATGTTAAGGAATTACTGTTAATTATTTTTTAAGGTGAGATGATGATATGATTTGGCTTTTTATTAAAGTATCCTTGTTTTTTAAAGATCCATGCTGAAATAATTTTGGATAAAGTGACACAATGTCTGGGATTTGCTTCATAATGAATTAGAGCAGGAAAGCAGGTAGAGAAATAGATGAAAAAGGCCCTGAGCTGATCATTGTTAAGGCTTGACTATGTGTATATGGGGGTTTGTTACACGCTTTGTCTACTTTTTATATGTTTGAAAATTTCCATAATAAAATGTTTTTAAAAACTCACAGCTCTTTTCCTGCAGCCTCTGGAGTCCCCCTCTCAGAGCTTGTGGAGGACTCTGCTGGTTGCTTACCTGACATCTCTTGCTCCCTGGCTTTTTCCTAAAAGAACCCCCATTTCCATCCAGGTGCCCACTCTTCCACACACAGCCCCTGTGACTCAACTCAAAGTGACCTCATCCTCTGATTAGTCTCAGCTGATCAGAGCAGGCCCAACCTTCTCACCAATGATTGGTTCTGGAAGGACATGGGACGCAAGGAGGGGTGTACTAGGGCTTCTGAAAAGATTGCTCCCTACTCTCCTGGAGGGTCTCTGGAAGCAGTACCTCTCTCCTGTTGGAAGGAGGTGGCCTCAAAATGCTGCCAGCAGCTGTGCTGCGTCCCAGAGGAAAACCCGCCTCAGGATGAAGCCAACATGCTGAATAGCGGAGCAGAGAGAAAGAACAAAACCTGAGTCCTTGATATGAGTGCTGAGCTGCTGGAGCAAACAATCCTGAAATCCACCCTCTCTCTGGACGTCCCATTCAATGATATAATAAACATTCTGATTGTTTGAGCCAATTTGATATTTACAACCAAGAGTATCCTAAACAAGACTATAACCAAGACTATCCTAAACAGATATAGTGCTCAGTGAACACTCGTCCTGACTATGGTGGGATGAGGACTAAGCAAAAGGGAGGGACCCCCCTGTCCCACAGGTACCACCACTGTTTGGGATACAGGAAGTGACAGCATGAGAGAAAAAAATAAAAGGGCAGTGGCAGGAGGGGTCTATGAGAAGGTGAAGACACTGACATACCCTGGCACCATTTTCAGCCCAGATGGACAATTCTTCCTCATGTCAGACCATCCTGCTTTGAATGACACTAACCTGCAGCTACACATCAAGGGTTACGAATAGGAAAGTTGTGCCCAGCCCTTGCTGCTGTGGATTACCTTTAGAATACGAAGGCACCCCTTCCTTAGCAGAACATTTACCACAGAAATTCTGCAGATCCATTTTTATTATGAAGGGGTGCTAAGAAAGGCTGTAGCAGGAGCAGGCAGCAGATGGAATTGCTGGTCTTCTCCCTCACCCAAGTGTCCCACTTCCCTCATCCTTCTTAAGTAGACTTGAAATCCAGTGGATGATACCCTTGAACTGAGCCTGGGATCATCCATAAAGCAGAGAACATTTCCTTAAAATTTCAGTGGAAGTTAATGTTGAACATTTCAGGAAACAATTAATATCTAACTGCAGGAAGCCTCCAAGTAGGGGTCATCCT
The DNA here is from genome assembly GCF_036562045.2 of Rhinolophus sinicus. Classification (NCBI taxonomy): domain Eukaryota; kingdom Metazoa; phylum Chordata; class Mammalia; order Chiroptera; family Rhinolophidae; genus Rhinolophus; species Rhinolophus sinicus. Next base: position 138,643,940 of record NC_133751.1, on the reverse strand, counting down.
GGATTCTCCTCTCACACCCACCGCATGCAGTCAAGCCCCAACTTTTCACCCTATTATTTCCCAGTCTCTTGTTGAATCATCCTCCCCTTTCCACCTTCTCAGCCACCTTCTTTGCACTGGCAAGCCCCAGTGCAAATCATCACCATCGTTCACCCTGATGATTGCAACAGCCCAGTGGTCTTCCTGAATCGATTCCCCCCTCTTTCCAACTGCGTTCTCCCCACAACAGCCAGTGATCCCTTAAAACTGCCAAGCTGATGGTGTCTCTTCCTTTCCTAAAACCTATCAATTGCTGCCTGCTGCCAACCATGTTCTCCCACTGTGCCTACCCACCCCGTCCACACACACTCTCTCCTTTGGTCTGTTCATTCCAGAATCCTGGACGTCTTGAGTTCTGAAAGCACACCCCATTCTCGCACCCCAGGGTTTTCCACATAAGCCGAACACTTGATATAGAGCTGTCTATTCTCCATTCCTCCCTCTCATTTTCACATAGCCAACTCCTTTAGGCCTTGTCTCAGATGTCACTTCCTGGGAGAGAATGTTTCTTACTATACCTCTTACCCTTAGTCAAGTTTACGTGTGCCCACAGTATCTTGACCTTCTTCTTCATAATATTCCATATAATTGGAAACTTTTGTTTAATGTCTTTCTTCCCCATTAGATTTTAAGCTTAAATATGGTAGAAATTTTGTCCACATTGCTCCATCCCAAGTACCTGTCACTGCAAATGGCACATAATTGACGATTAGTAAATAAATATGGGTTGGCTGCATGTCTGGTATAGCCACTGCTCAGGTCTCCCAAGAGTGTGGCCCCAATTCCCCCTCAAGACTCTATTTGGCCTCTTAGGCATCCATGGAACTTCACCCCTACTACATTCCCATTGAAGAGGACAGAGCATGGAAAGAAACAGGTGTGGACAAATCAGAGTCCAATTGGGAACCTGGAAGTAACGTTGTTGCCTTACAGAGAGAAGTGGCTTATTAGTTTTCAAGACATTCCCCTTACAAACAGACTTGTTTCTTACTGTTTGTTCTACAGTGTTTTGTATGACTCAAAGACACCGACTACAGACTTGAAACAGAAAGCAAAGGCTGAGAGGAAGAAAGGCCAGAGCCATTTCCTGTTTGTTCACCCACAGTACACACCAGAGGGGAGAGTGTCCTCGTCTTCCTCTCGCTTCCTCTGCAATAAGTAGAAGCGTTCAAAGTCCCCAAGTCAGTGTTCTCTCCTGGGCTGCAGGGAGAGGTCTGATGGGAAAAGCCATAGTTAGGAGGCCCAGGGAGTAGGGACCACTTGAACTGCCATGGGTGGGAACTGCTGCTTCCTCTCCCCGAGACAAGGGCATCTGGAGTAGCTCAACTTCTGACTTCACGAGAGGAGATGTGATCCTGGGAGGGAGCGGGCGTGTGTACATACTTCCCCCTCCACACAGGCCCTCCGACTTATGTAAGCCTCATCTCCACTCTGGGCATGAGAACGCCTACTTTTTTCAGAGTCAGCCACAACTCCTAGAAATTCTTTGCCATGTGTCCCTCTGGAAAAATCATGGAGTCACTTTCTCCTGGAGTGGAATTCTCTAGACATGGAATGATTGAGACTGTTCTGTCAGGGAACGGGTCACTGACAGAGTGGAATTAGAGTGAGGGTTGTGGTGAGGGCAGCCAGCCAAGGGCCAAGAGAGGCCAGTGGCAGCTCCGTAACCCAGCTGGTTGGCTAAGGTATCATGGCCTCCAACAGGTGGGCCTGGCCACAGGGACTCTGGAAGCCTACCACATCGGAGATGGGGAAGGTGAGAGGATGGCAAGCACGGGGACAGTTTGTCAAAAGGTGCAGGGGGTGGTGAGATTCAGCACGCCTAGGCTTGAATTCATGCCGTGTGACTGAGACCTCCTTACCTCTCTGACGCTCGCTGTCCTGCAGTAAGAGGGCTCTGGTGGACCTGAAGATAAATGCAGGTGGATTCCCTGGCACACAGCAGGCTTTGGATTCCAGAGGCAACTTTTATAATTATTACACAAGGACTGAGCTCAGGGACCTAACCTCCGTTCCTCCCACCTCACCACGCTGCCTTCTGACTTGTTTCTCTAACACACACATCGTCGGTCCTCGGCAAGGAAACTTTCCGGACCTCCCCGGGGACCACATCAGAGCTTCTCAAACTTATCTGCTGAAGTATCCCTAACGAGAGTGAGTGCATGCCCCAGAGCAGCAGAGATGAAATTTCTTTCAAGTCCCTTGTCATAGCTTAAAAATTCATGTGAATTTTTGTATCTTACTCCATAATATATTCATGCTTATTTTAATATAAATAGATTATTTTCTCCAACTATTCAAATTAAATGTACAGTTCTGAGAAGTTGCTGGGAGAAGGGGGCTGGCTGGTGAGAAAGGGGAGGGAGGGCCTGGCCCTCACATCTGAAACTGTTTAATTCTCCCCATAACCCTACGAGTTAGAGACTTTTCTTTTTGTAAAAGAATGAAAACATTATAGCCTTTATAAAACAGTATCTGAGCATTGTAACTCCCTAAAAGAATTCCTCGTAGACAGTATCTGTGGTCCCTGGATTTCCACCGGCCATGCCGACTTGTGGAACTTCCCTGACCCCTGGGTCGGTGAGGTGTGTCTCAATTGTACAGTCACTTGCAGATACTATTGTTCCCTTCTCAATGGAGAGCAGTGGCCTCCTGTCCCTATCCCATTCTGCTAATTAAATATAAGCTGTGGCCTGCAGTTAGCTCTGTCATAACCAAGAGAAGTGATAGGACTGGTACTTTTTAAGGCCCTGCCGGATCCTTATTTTAGAAGAAGCTGAACCCAATGGGGAGCCACTGTCCAGTGGAGCCATGAGCTGGCAGCCAGCTACTCAGGGATCTGTTTGCAAGAAGAGAGGAGGTGATGCTCCCTTCAATTCAGAGCCTGGTGGGGAGGAGGGATGGAGCTGGACACCGTGGTCGTCTGTGCCTCCTGATCTGTGGATGAGGGGGTATGATTAGAAGGAACCTGCAGGCAGGCCAAAGAGCTGTTTTCAATGGTGACTTTGGAGACCCAGGTCTAGAGAATGAACTACAACACAGGGTTGGGAAGAAGGCCCAACCCCCCATGTCTGGAAGGCAGATAGAAGCTCAAGAGGGAAGGCAGTCCTCCCAGAGATACTGGCCAAAATGGTCATGAGCAGCTTCACGGGCAGCAGTCAGCAGAGAGGGGGCCAGGCAGAAGGTCCTGAGAGAGGAGACTGGCAAAGAGATTCACACAGAGAAGACTCCAGCAATACCAGGGGGAGACTTTCCAGGGCCGAGGCAAGTGGCCAGTATAATTTAATGCCAATGCTTACGTGGCCTAATAAATATTCACACCCAAGGAAGGCTTAGGGAAATTCAGCTTAGAGACAAATTCTATCAACCAAGCAAGGAATCATGTGATTTTTTTTTTTTTTTGCCTATATAAGTTCCTAAAATCAAAAGCAAAAAACAGACAAACTAGAATTTACACATGGAATAGATTGTCCCTTCAAAGTAGTACGTCAGGAGGTTATGCATGCATTCCAAGATGCTCACGATATTAGCAGAAATCATCTTTGGGCGCTGACTTCATACTTCAGAGTCAGCTGGTTTGCTTACCCATTTTGTTCTTCATATTTGCATTTAAACAATTTTTGTTAGATTCCGAAGATAAAATCCTCCATCAAATGGTTATGCTGTTTCACCAAGCCTCTTTCTCTAAGTTTCTTGAACCAGTGTGGAGCACGGCTGGTTCATCTTTGACCACCCAAGCCCTGGTCAAGCCCTTCAGAAAGGCTTAAGCAACATTTTAGTTCTGTGGTTGTCCCCTTCACTCTGTGAAACTGTTTCCATCACTGTTGTGTCTTATACATATTGCAGACATCAAAATGTTTGCCTTCTCTTCTCAGGAGGCCTTTTGGTATTAAATAGTTAATATTTGTTCCAAAATAGGAAGGTTATTCTAAATTTGCATCCCTCAAAACCCACAGTCGAAATGCCTTCTGGAAGGAGCATCAGCCGTTCAGCTTTTTCTGTTTGTTGACGTCACAGAGAACAGTGTGTCAATACTTTTCCCTACGTTGCTTTTCTTTTGGGGGCAAAGAATAGAGATGAAAAAGCACAGCTCTGGGAGCTCATGGAACTGAGAGCTGGCACTCGAGGGATTGATTATATATTCACTTATTTATTACAATTTTACAAAAATGGCCCAGCTGCTTCAGCTTATGCAAGCTGGGTTGAAATATTTCACTCGATAGTATTCTCATCTGGTAGTTACAATACTGAGTGATTTAATGCAAAGGGATTTTTAACCCTAAAAGAAGAAAATCAAAATTAAGTAAAAAATAAAGTTAGGAACTGAAATTGGGATTCACACATTCAAGTGTTTTCAAGAAATATCCGCCTCTTTGCTTCCTCTTCCCTGTGGGTTGATCCATAGCAGCCACCCTCTGCATGAGAGAACCACCTCACCTGACAGAATTTTCCAATTGCTCTCAGGTGTCCCCCACGTCACCTTGAAGGCCTAGGCCCAGACCTGTTTGCTTGTATCTTATAAAATGCTCCAAGGTGATTGTGAGGTGGATCTCTGGTTGAGAATATGGGACCTGTAGTTATCTGACCACTGCTGCCCTGTGGTTTCTCTCTTGTGATCATCATTATACCTGATCAATTATGTTTTGGTCAAATGATGGACAAGCCCAACTCCATTTGTTTTAGGAGAAATTTGTTGGCTCATGTAACTAACTGGAAAGTCCAGGGATAGGTTTGGCGCAAGACATTGCTTGATTCAGCTACTCAAATAGTGTCAAGATCAGGCTTCTCTCATCTCTTGGTGTGGCCCCCTCATGTTGGTGTTTTTCTCTGATGAGCTGTATTGTGATGGCAAGGGGGCTGCCAGTTGCTTGTAACCTCAAAGTCCATCGGAAAGTTAGTCTCTATTTCTCAACTGCTTGAATAAAATTCTGTGATCTGACTCTCTCCTTCATCCAAATGGGATCCCAAGTACCCATCTCATCTGTACCAGGCAGAGTTCATTGGTAGCATACAGAAGCCATTCTAGATACTTGAAGCAGAGACAGATTTAACTCTAGTATTAGGTGCTTGCAAAATTGTTGGATGGTCTAAAGCAGGGGTGTCCAAACTTTTTTCAATGTTTTACACCAAGGGCCATATGCGGTAAAATACACAAACAGCCGGGCCACTCACTCGAGGTGAAGTACGTATTGTCTCACCTGGTTTATTTAAGTAAACTAAATATATATTTGGAATTTGCTGCAGGCCAATTAGAAATGGAGAAATGGATTGTGGGCCTCAGTTGGCCCACTGGCCGCAGTTTGGACACCCCTGGTTTAAAGGAATGAGTTCTAGGTTGAATCTGCAGAAATGACTCCCAGACTACAGCAGAACTGACCTGCTGGGGAGAAATATGACTACTGAAACACTCAGGAAGGCAGGACAATCAGTAGGCCATGCTGAGAGCAGTTGAGTTCAAGACCACATGTCATATTTGTGATTGTGGAGGCCAGGAAGCACCACTGCCATTGCCACCAAACTGCTTCTCAAACCCAAGACATGATTGACCAGATGGTGGACCACTGCTGCAGGAGAAAGTGTCTCCATGAACATGTGTGCCTACAGAATATGTGCAAGTTACGGGGAAACCGTCTCTTCCTCACTTCTGCCTTCCAAATCCAATTTGAATGGCAAATTTTGTATAATAATTTGCATTCAGGTCATTGCCTGTAGAAGAGTCTGGAAAAGATAGTTTTTAGCTGTACAGCCCCAGCAATACAGGACAGCACACTAGAGGGTGACTGGAAAGGATTCTGAGGGCCAATCCATCATGGGAAGAGGCTGGGAGCGTGCAAGGCTTTCCTTGGCTAGGTCTTGAGCCACACCCCCAGCTTCTGGGATTGGGAGAAGGGTCAAGTTCACCTGTAGCCCAGGGACTATTAGTGGGATGAGGTTGGTTGTCCAGAGGAAACTAGGGTATAGTATAACCATTATACTGTTACTAGAAGGAGAGGGAAAAAATGCTAGGTGCCAAAACCAAAAAATGTCTTTTGCAAGATATGATGCTTTATTGTTTATAAGTACCTTCACCTAGGCTACTCTATTTGATTCTCACGAAAGAGCCAATGCTAGTGGGGGCAGGGAGATCAAATACTATCATTCCCATTTTACAGATGAGGAAGTCCAGACGCAGAGGTTAACAGTGCTCTTAGCTAACCCTTGTAGCTGGTGAGGGGTAGCACTTCACTTCAGACCCCGTCTCCTGACTCGAATCCTATTTCCTTGGGCTGAAGCAGAATGTGGAAGAAACTTCTTTCTGAAACACCCCTTCCAGGGCCCAGCCATTGTGTGCCTTGAGCCAGAAGGCATTTTCCAACTTTCGGGCAGCTATGGCCAGATTGGAACATGGGGTCATGGAGGACTCCGGTATGAGAGGTGGGAAACTTGCACAAGCACTTGAATGCGTTGCACGTCCTTTATTTGGTTTTTATTTCAAGAATGAAACAGGGAGTTTCATGTTGGTTTATTTTAATGCTGAGTCTTCTAAGATGCCACAGTATCATTTTAAATATCTGAATTTAGGGCATAGATTGGCTCTTGTTTCTCCCAAACAGCACTATTTTTAGCATTAGCCATTCCCATGTAAATGCAAAATCTTCTTTGATAATAGATCAAAGCAGATACCTCCTCCCAGCCTTCCGTGTGGGCTGCCAAACGACTGGGTTTGCACAAACCAGATTAGAACCGCATCGTAGAGCAGATACCAGCATTACAAATGCCTCCTGGTGCCAGCACGCAGGAAAACCGCCACTGCCACATCAGTAACAGCTTCCTTTCCAGCAACTCTCAGAGATTTGGGCCACCATGATGACAGAGATCTGGACTGCACAGTAAACCAGCCGTATCACGTCTTAAAGAGGGGGACTTGCTCCAGGGCCAGTGGGGCAAGAAGATCTTGTTCTTGGGGAGGAAGAGGAAGCATTACGATCTGCCCTTTGGAAGGTCTGCCTGCAGGTCAGACCTGCAGGGCTGCACACAGCTGCTGTGTGCAGACGGCTCCACCCCACTGTGTAATGGGGCCAAAGGTCAAGTTTGCAACCAAGGAGGTTCTTCCTTTTCGAGTGTGTGGTTGGGTCATCACACTCCTAGAATCCTCACCATTTGTCTTAGTTGGCTCAGGCTGCTAGAACAAATTACCATTGACTGGGTGGTTTAAAGAACAAATATTTATTTCTTACAGTTCTGGAGTCTGGGAGGTCCAAGATCAATGTGCTTTCAGTTTCTGTCCTGGTGAGAGCTCTCTTGCTGGTTTGTAGATGACCTTCTTCTGGGGTCCCCACATGCTGGAAAGCAGAGATAGAGCAAACTCTTTTTTTATAAGGACACTAATTCCATCATGGAGGCTCCACCCTCATGACCTAATTACTTCCCAGAGGCTCCACCCCCTAACACCATACATGCGGGGGACTGCAAACGTTCAGTCCATAAACCATCGTGCTGTAGAGAAGGCCTTTGGTGAGAGCCAGTCACTCCTAGAGCCAATCTTCCTGTCCTGCACCCCAGGCTCTGGTGATGCCACACAGTGAGCTGGATGATTCTCTTTTCTCCCATCGCTTCATTTTTAAAAAGTGAAGAAAATGCGTTTTTATGGGCTGAATTGTGCCCTCTCCCAAAACGCATATGTTGACATCCTAATCCCCCGTACTATTGAATGTAACTGTGTTTGGATCTAGGGTCTTTAAAGAGGTAATTAAGTTAAAATAAAGTCATTAGGGTAGGCCTACTCCAATACAACAAATGTCTGTCTAAGAAGAAGAGGTTAGACACGTAAAAGGGAAAACCATGCGAGGACTCAAGGAGAAGATGCCCATCTACAAGCCAAGGAGAGAGGCCTCAGAAGAAAGCCACCCTGCTGACATCTTGATCTTGGATTTCTGGCCTCCAGAACCGTGAGACAATATACTTCTGTTGTTTAAGCCTTCCAATCTATGGTACTTTGTTAGAGCAGTCCTAGTTGACTAATACCATTTAGACCAACTGGTAATATAATTTCCTGCCTCTGTTCTCTAGCCCTTTTTCTTAACAGCACTGCTGGTAATTTGTCCTCTGGATTCAGAGATGGCATGAGGACATTAGCAGTAGGTATGTGCTTGGAATCCTCTTCCAAATATGACCATGAATTTATCCACACACACTCTCTTTCTCTGGGCTCCCTAAAGGGACAAGGAAAAGCAAAAGCTTACCAGGAGCTTCTGGCTGGAGAAAACATCTTGGGGGGGAACTGAAAAGAAGAGCAGATCTACGTGTATACGAGGTCTGACAATTAAGTTCGCGAACTCATCCTAGAAAAAGTGCTACACACCTCATTGCTGAATATCACTATGGTCACCTTCAAAGTACTTCCCTTGGGAAGCTATGCACCGATGCCAGCACCTAGTCCACCCTTCAAAGCAGTTTTGGAACTCTTTCTGAAATGGCCATCAGAGCTGTCATCATATTACCCTTGATGTCCTGAATGTCATCAAAATGTCTTCCTTTCAATATTTCCTTTATCTTCGGGTAAAGAAAGAAGTCATTGGGGTCCAGATAAGGTGAGTTGGGAGGATGTTCCCATACAGTTATTTGTTTACTGGCTCAAAATTCCCTCACAGACAGAGCCATGAGAGCTGGTGCATTGTTGTGAGGCAAGAGCCATGATTTGTTGGAGAAAAGTTCAGGTCATCTAACTTTTTCACACAGCCTTTTCAGCACTTCCAAATAGTAAACCTGGTTAACTGTTTGTCCAGTTGGCACAAATTCATAATGAATAATCCTTCTAATATCAAAAAGGTTAGCAACATCATTTTGACTCTTAATTTGGACTGATGGAAATTTTTTGGTCATGGAGAATTGGCTGCCTTCCATTGTGCACCTTGATGCTTTGTTTCAGGGTTGTATTGGTGCACCCATGTTTCACCACCAGGGATAACACAACCCAAAACATCGTCTTGCCTCTCCAAAAGGTATTGGCAAACTTTGACTCTCTTTTGCTTTCATTGGCGAGCTTCTTTGGGACCATTTTGCACACACCTTTCTCCTGCCAAGATTTTCAGTTAAGATTTTCCTAACTGTTTCTCTATCAATGTTTACTTGGTCTGCTATGCTTCTCACAGTCAGTCAACAATTTTGACGTACAGTTCAATGAATTTTTGCAATGTTTTCGTCAGTCTGCTCTTTACTGGCCAACCTGACCTCTCTTCATCAGTGACGCATTCTCTCCCCTCAAAAAAATGTTTAATCCATTTGTACACTGCCGTTTTCTTCATGGCATTATCCCCATAAACTTGGACTAACATGTCTCAGATTTCACTTTCATTCTTGCCAAGTTTAACAAGAAATTTAATGTTTGTTCATTGCTCTAATTCAAGCTCAGACATTCTCGCCATGGCAAACAAAAACACGCAATAATAATGAAGGCCACACGCCCTGTGGGAGGAGCTCACGGGACAGCTCTGGTCCTCCTAACAGTGATCCTGAGTGGGGTATCCGGAGCGGACTAGACCCCTAGGAGGGGGGGAGATGTGAGGTTTCGAGGACCTGCACCAAGGAGCTGGAATAACCACCAATCCGGCGTCTCCTGCATACTCCCGCTGCGTCCGCTCCTTGTATCCAGCTGCAGGAGGCCACCCGCCCAAGGGACCACCGAGGTGCGGCTCCAAGCAACAAGAGCACCTATTCCACGCAGTGATGCAGGCCTGGAAAGACGACAGCTGTGACTATCGCAGGTGGACCCGCAGGCTTCCTCCATCCCCGTGCCCTCCCACCTCCGGCTCTTACGCTCTCCTGTAGACACCCGTGAGTCCTGTGGATAGTACGTAGCACTGTGGGGGATCATGTAGAATCCAATCTGACTCCAACTGCCGCTCTGATGGGGTGCCCTCCGGCTACTCTGACCTTGGAACCTCCGGTGACCAGATGGTTCATTTCACCACTACCAGCTCTCCTGCCCAGAACCCTTTAGTTTCCTAAACACACTGAGGCCAGGTGGCCACCATTCCTTGGATGAATTTGCAAATGTAAACTACTTTCTTGCCAGTCCCCCCAACTCCCAAGTGACCTGTTGAAGTACAGATCCAGGAATAAGGGGAGCTCATCCTGCTATGATATTGCATGCAACCTAAGGAACAGGGAATATCAAACATTAAAGGAAGGGAGCTAATTAATATTGGCTAGTCATATACTAAGAACCAGGTGCTTTAGATACATTATTTGATGTAATCCTCACATTCTAAGAGAAAGACGTTATTCACTTGTTAAATTAAGTCTTTAAAAACAGCATTATACAGAAAAGTGCACAAATAATAAGCTTGATGAAAGTGAACACACCCAGACTGAAAATTAGTTCTTTGTACCCTTCCCCAGGAGTACTATCTACTTCCTGCTTCCTATAAGTAAATAGTATCCTGACAGTTAATATCACAAACTTAGTTTTGTCTGGTTTTGAACCTATGTAAATGGAATCATCCACAATACGGTATATTCTATTAGGTCCAGCTTCCTTCATTGAATATTGTTTGTAAGTTACCTCCATATTGTATGTAGCGTCGTCTGTTCACTTACATTGGCCTATCAACACCGACATATATATTTTCTATGGACATTGGGGTTATTTCCACTTACGGCTATGATGAAATGTTCTCTCATTGTTGTATATGTTTTTTGGTGCACATAAGTACATGTTTCTGTTGGCTATGTACCGAGGAGTTGCTGGCCATGCATAGGTTCAATTTTAGTAGATACTGCCAAACACTTTTAGGGGCGCCAAATACATTTCCCTAAATGGCTATAGCAGTTTACATTCCCATCTGCAATGTATGAGTTTCAGTCATTCCACATTCCCACCAACACTTGGCTTTTGTCAGTGTTTTTAACATTAGCCATTCTGATGGGTCTGCTGTATCTTCTCATTTTATTTTCCATTTTCCTGGTGACTAGTAAGATTGAGCACCTTTTATATACTTATTGGCCTCATGAAGTACCTGTTCAAGCAGTTTGCTCCAACTTTATTCTTCAAGACAATTTACTATTCCTGACTCTTTGTATTTTCATACCCATTTCAGAAACCACTTCAGTCTCTGTCCCCCCCAAAGTCTCAAAAGTTTGATTGATATTTCATGGAATCTATGTCAATTTGGGGAGAATTTACATCTGTGTAAGGTTGAGTCACCCAATCCATGAACATTATACTGTATCTCATTTATGTAGGTTTTATTTCTCTCAATATTTTATAGTTTTCTACAGTTTTATATCAAGTCCTTCAAAATCTTTCACATGATTTATTCCTAGGCTTTTGATATGTTATGTTATTATAAATGGCATTGTTATAAATGGCAATTAACTTTTAATTTCCTAATTGTTTGTTACAGGTATACAGAAACACAGTTGATTTTTGTAACTTGATCTTGTATCTAAATTCACTTACTATTTCTAAGAGTTTATCTGTAGATTTTTTCAGATTGTGTACGTGGACAATCCTGTTGTGTGAATAATTTGAAAGTTTTCTTTCTTCGTTTTCAATCTTTATGCTTTTCATTTCCTTTTCTTGTGTCATTGCCCTAGCTAGAACCTCCAGTACAAAGCCAAATAGAATTTGTAATAGCAAGTATTGTCTCATTCTTAATCTCAGCGGGATCATTAAATGTGAGGTTGGCTGTAGATTTTAATACAGATAATCTTTATCAGACCAAAAAAAAAAAATAATAATGAAGGCCACTCAGCAAGACACCGTCACATGTCGACATGAACACAGCTGTGAGACACTGATATAACAAGGTTATGAAACCTTACTGAGTAGTTTGTACAGTGCTGCCAATGCAAGCACACGGTGGCAAGTTCACCAACTTAATTGTCAGAACTCGTATGATGACACCTCCTTGATCTCCACCTTTACCATTCTAATCAACTGGCTCCCCAAATATTTACACCTCCATTTCTTCTCAGCATTGGAGGTTTAATCCAGTAGGTCTTGCCTTTCCAAGTTTATTTCCAACTATATTGACATAACACACAGACACACGTAATGTCTGGATTGGCTTATGCTTCCTAGACAGGGTCAGTGCCTTGTCTCACGTGGACACGACCGGCTCATCATGCTGAGTCACATATCTAAGCTGATGAGACATTATCAATGATGGCAGTTGACGCACCATATTGCTCTCAGCCCTCGTGGCATAGCTTGGGTTCTTGCTGTAGTATTTTAAATAAACACTGTGAAGTCTTAGAAGAATAAAGATTAATCACCTCACTAATTGTTGTACAGGGCAGATTGCCTCCCCTTTGGAAGTCTCATAGCACTAGTATTTTAAGCCATCCAATCTTTCCATTTGCACCCCAAGGCAATCATATTTATGTGTCTCCTGTCTTTTTATCAATTTTGACTTTCTGGATAGGCCCTTGCTGGGACCACCTATTTTCTCCCCACTGAACCCAGCACAAGTCCTGGCATGCAAAGGGGCTCAATTGGTATTTCTTGAAGGAATAAATTATGCCATAATTTAGATTGATTTGCACTTATTAGCAATTTTAATTTCAAAGTATTTCTGCTTTTTCATCCTCACTGTAACCATCATTACAGTTAAGGAAAAAGACACATGACAGTAGAGGGAATTTAGAGGAACCTCTATTCTGGTTTTCCAAGCATAATTGTCCCTTCACTTTCTCAGGGTCTTCTACTCTTAAGATGAGTCTCTTCCAAAAAAATTAGCACAGCATGTTCTATGATGCCTGGACTGAAGTAAGCATTCATTAAATATCTGCTGAATGATATTTGGATGAATGAATGAATGAATGAATGAATGAATGAATATATGACTGAACAAACCCCAGAGCTAAGCACAAATGTTCTTATCGAACATTCAGCCAACCAATACATCACTTCACTTAGAACATTGCTTTAGAAATGTTTTTACCAGGTGCCCCCAACCTTAGAAGAAGACACAACCTTGGTGACCTGGCCCGGATCCAGAGCATCCCACAGTAACACAACTTGCTCCGAAGCCTCCTGTTTTGCCTCAAAAATTCATGTGGAGGGTTGACCCGGTGGTTCAGGCGGTTAGAGCTCCATGCTCCTAACTCCGAAGGCTGCCGGTTCGATTCCCACATGGGCCAGTGGGCTTTCAAACACAAGGTTGCCAGTTCAACTCCTCGAGTTCGCAAGGGATGGTAGGCTCCGCCCCCTGCAACTAAGATTGAACATGGCAGCTTGAACTGAGCTGCCTCCCAGATGGCTCAGTTGGTTGGAGCGTGGGCTCTCAACCACAAGGTTGCCAGTTCGATTCCCACATGGGCCAGCGGGCTCTCAAACACAAGTTTGCCGGTTCAACTCCTCAAGTCCCGCAAGGGATGGTGGGCAGCGCCCCCTGCAACTAAGATTGAACACGGCACCTTGAGCTGAGCTGCCGCTGAGCTTCTGGATGGCTCAGTTGGTTGGAGTGTGCCCTCTCAACCACAAGGTTGCTGGTTTGACTCCCACAAGGGATGGTGGGCTGCGCCCCCTGCAACTAGCAACGGCAATTGCACCTGGAGCTGAGCTGCACCCTCCACAACTAAGACTGAAAGGACAAAAAAAAAAAAGTCCTGGAAGTATACACTGTTTCCCAATAAAGTCCTGTTCCCCTTCCCCAATAATAATAATAAAAAAGACTGCTCGCATTCCTGTCTGTCTGTTAGAATTAAAAAAAAAAAAAATTCATGTGAATTGTACATTCTCCTCTATCACACAGTTGTGTTCATGTCTATATTTTTAATTACTCATAGCTGAGTGAAATGCTCTATAAAGATGTGTCGCCTATTGTGGCTTCTAATGCCTCTGGCACAGCTCTGTGTATGTGCAGGGGTCTATGTACCCCAAGTGGTTAGCAAAGGCCTAGGCCAGGGTGCATAGAAAATATTAGAAATCCTACTTGTATGTACATCCCTCATTACCCTTCCACTTAGCAAGAAGAGGGACAGAGAGCCAGGCTGTAAAGTCTATAATTCATGCACATCTTCCACTCCCTTTAGGGTCTGAGCTGGGCACGGGGAAATGAGGGTCTTTGATCTCATAAAAAAAAAAAAAGGCAGAGAGTCTTTTCCATTCTTGCCTCGCCTGCTGTGTTGTTGACTTAGGGACTCCCTATGGGATTTTTCAAGGGTGGCAATGCCCTACCTTAATCCTGGCTTGCATCAGGACCCGAGTGCCCACCCTGTGCCAGCTCCCAGTCCTGGTGGGCAGAGCCAGGGGACACAAATGCTACTGGGCTCTGGGGACTGGGGGAAAGCCAGGCTGGTTGCCTGGTACTCCAAGACCCTCAGAGCAGTGCCTGCTATCACTCCTGCAATGAGAGAACCAGCAACTACAGAAACCTGAATTGTTTGCGACATCCAGAGGTCACAGAAGGAGGCAGCTGATTGGCAAGGGTACGCATGGGGGTGGAAATAGTTTAATCTCAAATTGGGTGCATCTACAGTTACATTTTTAGCTCAATATCAACAAGAGCCTGGAGCCACAACATACCCCGTGGGTGCATTTCCAGAGTGCAGGCAAATCCAGCTCGAGCTGCTGGAGAGAGGGCATGACAGGAAGCAGATCTGATACAGAATGGCAAAGATACACGCACAGAGAGAATGGCAAAGAGACATACACACAGATTCACACACACACACACACACACACGTACGCAGCAAAATCAGGGAGTCCAGGTGTCTCCTGCAGCCCTCAGACCTCAGTGTGAGTCAGAAGAACCCAGGCTGGGCAGCTTGTTACCGACAGGGGTTTTTGAAGGCCATCCCAGGGATTGTGACCTGTAGCTCTGGGGTGGTTCCAGGGAATTTGCATTTTATGTGAGGTCCTAAGGTGGTGCTGATCGGGTGATCTGTGAGTTGCTCTTCATTGAGAAGACAAAGGCATCCTGAGCGGGTTAAGGGGAGGCTGGTGAGCGCTCAGGGCTGAGGTGCTGGTGGGACAGGGGGCGAGCGAGATAAGCCCTAAGGATCCATCAGCAAGGAGGCTAGTGGTGAGCTTGGTGCACTGGGTTTCAGGGGAGGGCTCCATGCAAGACTCAAAGCAGGACAAACCAAAGCTGCTCTGTCACGCACTCCTCAACCTCTTCCTTCAACAGAGCGTGGGCAACTCCAACACCTCGCCCACTCGATAAGTGATACAAGAGAACTGGCCCTACAAACCGAAAAGCAAAACAAAACAAAGAGCAAGGAGTAAGAAAATGGAAACACAGAAAAGAATATTTAAAAAATGAATACAAGGTAAGGAACAGAGATGACAGTTGTAGGCACTCTTTTAAACTGTTGTGAATGAGAACAGGGGTAGAAGGCCTTTTTGCTCAGTGTTTTGTTTCAACCTTTGGTGAGGAGGACGACCTCTGCACATTTGCCTGCTGACTGGAGAGGTGGGGAGAGGAGAGGCTGAAGGTGCTAGAGAGGCAAGCAAGGGAGTCCCTGAGGGGGCCGCAGGGGCCCAGGGCACAGATGGCAGACTGGACAGATGGTGGATTGGTCTTAGACAAAGGGAGCAAATGTTTTTCTGCTTCAAGAAGAGTCAGGAGGAAGGATAGCAACATATACAGAGGGTGCCAAAAAAATGTATACATATTTTTAAGAAAGGAAAAAAGTATTAAAATTGCAATACTCAATATATGCCAACAAAAAAAAGATACAAGTCACGTTTGACTTCTGCAACTACAAGAGTTGCTCAAAGTGGTTACCATCAGCATCCAGACACTTCTGCTTACGGTGAGCTACTGCTTGAGCAATGTTAACCAAAGTGTCCACTTGTACACATTTTTTGGCACTGCTGGTACAGCCCAGAGCAGTTTTATCTGGGATGGTGAGTGGAGTTCTCATCTGTGTCTTCTACCTGCTCTGTCACAGGATGTGTCATTTTGGACTCATTCCTCCTATTTTGCCGCGGAGGAATCTCAGCTGACCTGCCTCCTTTGGCCTGTCCCCCCACGTGGCCCTCCCTCCTGCTGTGGGATGTTCGGATGGATGATGCCTTTAGGAGAAGGAGCTGAGCATGCTCCCTTGGGCCCTAGGTCTCTCCTCCCTCCAGTTCCATTTGCCTGCTCCCTGCCAGTCAGGAGGAGGGAACTGGCTGGGACCTTTGGGGGTGTGAGAACACTAACTCCTCGTAGGTAGACCTGTGGGCTGGAGGCTGGAGGAGGATTTAGGAGTTGAGGGTAAACTGGTTTCAGACCTCACTTGACAGACCCCACCTCAGTGGGCAGGATTCTTGAACTCACTCCTACCCTTTTGATCTGAGCATCTCCGCTCATATTACCTCCTTTGTTTTTGCTTCCCCCTAAGACTTCTTCTGAAGAAAGGCGGCTTGTGGTTTTTTTTTTTTTTTTAAGCCACAAATCTAGTGCGACTGCCTCATTTTTCAGATAAGAAGAGTAAACACTCTCACCTTCCTAGTTTTCAGTTTTGATTTGGGTGTTGGACATTTTCTTAAATTGGATCGTACTTTCTAGCCAAGTTCCAAACTGGAACCAAAAGAATTAAAATGAAACAAATTTCCTTTGAAAGCTGAATTCAAGTCAGTGACACAGGCAATGGCCAACAAGCAAGCAAGCGCCAAAAACAAAGAGGCACGTGTGGGAAGCTGCCTCTCTTTCCTCCACGACCTCAAGTGCATGCAGCCTGCGAACACTGCACTGGAAGCCAATCTGCAAAGCAACCCAGGAGGCCCTGACTTCAGGCGTCATACATTTTTGTGCCCAGAGTTCACAGGTTGCCTTGGAAACACTTCTCTGCCAGGTGTTCCTTGGCTACTGACCAGCCCTCCAGAGTCAGAGCTTGTGAATCAGGAAAGAGAAGTGAGAGGAACAGGAGGTCACACAGACGGGTTTTATTTCCGGCGCCAACCTTCTCAGCCTGTTGCTTACCTGGCTGCCTGTATCCCTGGCTGTCTACTCAGGATGCCACAACAAACACCATAAGCTGGGTGGCTCAAACAACAGAAACCTGTACCTCACAGTACTGGAGGCTGGAAGTCCATGGTCAAGGTGCCGGCAGGTTTGGCTTCTCCTGAGGACTCTCTCCTTGGCTTGTAGTTGTCGGCCTTCTCACTGTGTCCTCATATGGCCTTTTGTCTGTGTCTGGACTCCTGGTGTATTCCTCTTCCTATATGGACACCTGTACTACTGGATTAGCGCCCCACCCTTATGACCTCATTAAAGGTCCTATCTGGACAGTCACATGGGGGTTAGGGTTTCAACATGGGAATTTTGGGGGACACGATTCAGTGGACAACAATCCCTTAACCCCTGAAATAAGGATGCTTTCGGTAGAAGCTTATCGTCTCACCCATCTCACCCTGTGTCACCTGGGTCAGTCCTGGTACAATTCTCAGTAATGTTTTCAACAGCCCAGCCGTGGGCTGTGAACACACATACTTCAGAAAGCAGTTTCCTTCTATTTTGTTCTTGAAAATCTGAAACTCTCAAAACCCAGCCAAACGCTGGGAAAAGTGCCTTTGTCTAATACGACCCACATGGAACTTCCCTGTCCTTTGAAGATTTAGGTTAAACTTAGTCCAAACTCTAATTCTACGGCCTTCCTACAGTTTCCCTTCCTCATTATCTCCAGCTTCTCTCCAGCTCCTTGATAAATTCCTTGGGCTTCTTGGCCTCAGACTAGATACAGGAGCCCATTCCCTTACAGTTTCCATACACACATATCCAGACGCATATAGCATTTTCACAGGTCACTTACTTCCCTGACTGTTTCAGGTAGGGAGAGAGTGAGAGCATAGCAGTGTGGAACGACCTTCTGCAATCTCCTCCCGGCCCCTCTCAGCCCCCATCTTTCCCAAAGCTCAGGCTCCTCTGCCTTATTTGGCCCCTGAGAAGTGGGGTTCAGTTGTGATGTGTAGCAGAAACTACACAGAGATTCCCCCCAGATCCCCCTTTTCAGGGCCCCACTCATTCCCCATCTGCCCTAGGAACTCGCACAACTGAGTCTCTGCCCAGCAGGTAATTGCCCTTGACTCAAAGGAGCTGCCTCACCTAACAGGGTATCTTAGGCCCAATAACTTCTCAATGGGCTGGGTGGGGTACAAACGCATAACCCCAGGCCTCACCTTGGGACAGCTCGGAGATGTCATCTCAGTTCAAGTTCCCTTTGCAATTGGCTGCTGCCTTTGCTACAACTTCTCCCTCTGCTCATTCTGGCGGCCTTCATTCCTCGCAGGTGTGGATGATCCTGAGAGCATTCCCTGATAAACTTCTTGCCCTCCAACTTCCATCTCAGGGACTGGCTCTGGAAAAACTGACCCACGTCCCCAGGTCTGGCTGGCACAGCGGGCAGCTTCACCATGGTGTTCCGCACTTCCCCAGTCTTCCCAGAGTCCTGGCAAGTCAAAGTCTCTCCATTTTTTACTGTCACCCCCATTTTACTGACAGAGAAACTAAGGCTCAGAAAGGAGGAGGCATACTGGCCCCACCTCACCCACTCCATTAGTTTCTGAACCAGCTGGAAAGGCACAGTCACTGGATTATGTGTAACTCCTGTTAGTCTGGTTAGTTAGCTGACTTACCATGTGGCACTGTGGGTGCCTGGTGCTTAAATTAAACCAGATGGTCCTGAGATGGGAGAAGAAAAATCTCTCCCTCACCTTTAATACCATCCCCTCATGCTTCCCTGCAGGTCTGCTCCAACGACCATCCATTCTTCTCTCTAACATCTCTACTCTCTCCCACTCAGAAAGCTTAGATCTCCCCATCTGATTTGGTTCAGGTTCTTTCAGTTGCTGGAACTTAAACCTATTATGGATGGCTCAGATAAGCTCAATGATCTCAGGAAATCCAATAAAGTGGGAGTGCCTGAGCTTAGGAAAATAGGCGCCTTCAGGGAACACCCCCTCTTGAGAGGCAGTAGTGCATGGCGGCAAAAAGTGGGGGCTTAGGAGCCAGCCTATTGTGTTTATATCATAGCTTCACTGTGAGCTTGGGAACAACTTCTTTGTGTCTTGGTTTCCTCATCTGTACAAGGATAATCATAGGATTGTTATGGGAAATAAATGGGGTAAATTAATGTAAAGGACTTAGTACAGCACTTGGCATATGTGAAGCACTGTAGGTTGGTTATTCTCTCTTATTTGTGGCATCTCCCACTTTCCCCATGTATCTGTTTTTCTGTCTTTCCCAGCCACTTCCTGTGGGTCACCATGACTTAAGTATGTGCATGACCGGGTAACAGCCAGTTTACTCTCCTCTACTTGATTTTCAGCTCAAGGACCTGTTCCCAAAAGGCATCTTTCATCTGTGCCTCTTGGTTTGGAGCTCACATGAGAAGGAGTATGATTGTCCCCAGTCATCGTTTTGAGCCTGGTCATTCAAGCAATGAATGGGCAACTTGGGTTGGCCCGCCTCAAATAGGTCCAATCATCTGAGGCTGGGAGCATGGAGATAACTGATTCCCTCTCCACTCAGCAGGCACAGTGGGTGGGGTAGACTCTGAGAAGGGAGTGCAGAAGCCCCCAAATATACTTGCTGCATCATTCTGTGAAACAGCTGCAATCTTTTTATTTCCCCATCACTATGATTTATTTCACTTCCCAGCTTGTTCAAAGAGTATTTTTTTGATGGCTTTGCTTCCCCTCTACATCCTTAACCCCTTGCATCTGATTGCCCCCTCTCCCCACTCATGTGGAAGCATTTCCTTAAAGGACCTATTTGTCTCCTGGAAACAAAATCCACAGACATCTGCTCGGTCCGTTTCCGCCTGAACTCTCTGCATCATTGAGCCTCCCGATCATCCTTCCTCTACGAAATGTCCCTTCTTGTTTTCCATGCTGCTGACCTCCCTTATGGTCCTCCTGCCTCGCTCGGCAGCTCAGCCACTTCTACTTTAGTAGCTACTTGGATGTCTAATCGTCTTAGATTGTAAGCTTCTACAAGTCAGAAACTGTGTCTTGTACAACTCCATATTCCACACAGGCTTCCACACAATAGGTGTTTTTGTCATTTACATTACGAGTGTTTTAGTCAGCTTTTGCTGGTTGTGTTGTAGCAACAACCTCAAAATCTTACTGGCTTAGAACAACAAAGATTTTTTTTTTCTTGCTCATGTTCCGTGACTCCTGCACGTCAGGTATAGCCCTGCTGAACTCCATCTAACTCTGGTCTACATGTCTCTTTCATTATGGGATTCAGACCGAAGGAATAACTCTCATCTAAAATAAAAACTTGTGGATAAAGAAAACAGCAAGAGATCTGACAAAAAGGCACAATTGCTCTGAAAACTCCTTAGAACAGGCTCTGTCACTTTTACTCACAATCCATTGGCCAAAACAGATTGATGGCCAAGCCTGATATCCTTGAGGTGGGAACTAGAAGACACCACAGGTCACATGACAATGAGATCCTGTTGTAGGAAGTAGGTTGTCAACAGTTGGGAAAAATAATACAGTATTCCACCAAGTGATTAAATGCTACTGTTTAGGGACCACTGACAGGCACAGGCTTAAAGGTATTGTGTAGAAAGCATGTTGGCATTTGTATTTCTACACAGTGAGGGTTCCATTTTAAGTTATGATTCCAACCAGAATATAACTCTCCTCATGAAATGGGGCATAAAGCTGTGAATATTTGATGCTGTGAATATTTATCCATCCCCACAGGGAAAGCACAATAGCCACCAGAATAAGCAGATAGTAGAGTCAGGAAGCTACAAACCTCCCAATACTGGGGCCAGAGTTTTTGGAGCTTGATGGAGGAAATCAAAGCATTTTGTAGGGAATAATCAACACTTACCGTGTTTCCCCGAAAATAAGACCTAGCCATACCATCAGTTCTAATGTGTCTTTTGGAGCAGAAATTAATATAAGACCCTGTCTTATATTATTTAAGACCAAGCCTTATATTATAGTAAAATAAGACCGGGTCTTATATTAATTTTTGCTCCAAAAGACGCATTGGAGCTGATGGTCTGGCTAGGTCTTATTTTTGGGGAAACATGATAGTGTTTAATGCTTATGTTTTGTGTAAGGGCAAATGCAAGGGCTGAGACTTATTACCAAGAATCTGGGGCAAGAGGCAGCAGATTACACTGGACAAGAGCTACATAGGAAACCTAAAGTTGACCTGGATCAGACCAGAGCTATGCTTCAACTAGACAGGTTAAGAGTCATTGCCACTTCCCTAATGAAAGGGAACCAGAGACAATCCTTGATCCTTTCTTGTTAAGCACAAGGTATTAAATTTATCTGGTTTTAACCAGTGTTGGGTTAGTTTCAATGAACACTTGGAGTTGGTTTCATAGACTCATTGAGGAATCATTATGTATCTGGACTGAGTGGGACCTACCTTCCCAGTAGAATCCTGATCTCCAGAGTGGGCAAAACAAGGTGAATAGCCTCTTAATACAAAATTCAGTCTTCCTGAGGTTTGTTTGTATCTGGGTGTGATAAGTGTCGTAGGCACCACGAGCATATGCTCAATGGAGGAGATTCATTCTTCCTGGAACAGGTTGGGTCTGATTCCTGGGAAGGATGAAGGGGCCCCTAGTAGGACTGAAACTAATTAATAAATTCAATCACGCTGTCAGGGACATTAACTACTTGTTAGAGGGAATAATTTAAGAACACAATGGTGAGTGCCTCCCTTTAGCTGCCTGATTCTGAGCCACACTTAATACAAAATTTAGCCTCTGAACTAGCTATAACTAGAAATCAATCCAATTACACCAAACTGATCTGATGTTTTGCAATCTCACTGAAGAATTTTCCGAGCCACAGGAGGAGTTCACATTGCACAGCATATAGTGTCTTTCTCGTAAATCTCTTTGCAAGAAAGTTATCTTTTTTAGATCCGTCTCTTCTCCTAAAATCTTCTCCTTGTCCTCTGTGGGAAATGGGGTGGATTGGAGAGTGAGACACTGCGTCTTTCTTCATCCTTCTCCCCACGACACTCAGTACCTCCTTCTCCCTCCGAAGAAACGCCCTCCTGTCCCGCAGCCTGGCTCGGGAGGCGCCCTTTTACCCCACAAAGGGGTTATCACAGCATCTTTCCCTCAAATATAGCCTTCTTTCTCCAGAAACGATATTTTCTCCATATCGTTATGAACTGTACAAATATGTTCTTTTGTGTGAGGTTGTATACAGTTGTACATCCACTTACTAACTTTGAGAAATTTATTTCATGTACCCGAAACTCATCTTACATATGTAAATCAGAGCCTGAGGAGACATGACAGTTTGGCTTTGTAAATTAATGCCTGGACCCTGAGCCGACCTGGCATCCTCTCCTGGGGCTGTTACTTCTACATGGGAAAAATGGACAAATCACCTAAAGTCTCTAAGTTTCAGATTGCAGATCTATAAAATGGGGAAATAATAGTACCTGTCCCATAGAATGGGGAGTGATGTGTCATTTAATTCTTACAATACGTAGAGTACTTAGCATTGCTCCTGGCACATGGTAAATGCTCAAAAATATTAGCAATTATGTTTATCTTAGCAATACTTATACCAGCAAAGAAAATATGTTCCAGTCTAATATTTTGTTAAAAACTTGTGTAGCAGTTTTAAATGTCACTCCATCAAGAGAGACTGTCAAATTCCTCTTTTCTAAAATCTGGGCTGGCTTTAGGGCCTTGCTCCTAATTAATGGAACTGAGCAAAAACAGTGACATGTGACTTCAGAGGCTAGATTGGAAAAGGCAATACAGCTTCCACCTGGGTCTTTCTCGTGTCTTGGGACAATTGCTCCTGGAACCCAGACACAATGTTGTGAGGAAGCCGAGAGCACATGGAGAAGCCACATGTAAGAGCTGTGGTCAACAGGGCCAGGTGAGGTCTTTCAGACAGGAGTCTGAATATCTTGACTGCATTTGTGTGATGTTTTGCATTTTTTGCAAAGCACCTTTATATATACATTCATGTGAACTGCATGATAACCCACAGTCGGACAGGTAGGATAATATCATTGCAACTAGAGACAGATGAGAAAACTCAAGGTTCAGAGAGGTTAGGGAACTTGTCCAAGGTCACACAGTAGCAACGGTAGAGCTGGGATTAGAATCCAGTTCATCTCCTTTTCCACAATACCATGATTTTATGAATGAACTGCCTAGAATCATACACCTTGGGTACCTGTCAAGAAAGTTCCAGAACTCTCCTGAGGTTGGGAGTGCATGGAGTACATGTACACAATTAGGCTGCGTGACCCAGGTTTATGAGCTGGCAGGCCTACCTTGGTGTTGGCGAGCCCAACTAAGTGTGGCATGGGCGACGGTGGGCCTATCTATGGTTGGCAACCGTCCTGAACGGATGACAGAACCTGAAAATGACTCTGTCTCATATCCAGGAATATATTCGGTAGACAATTTGAGCTTACAGAAAGACCAAGGTTATTCACATAACCTAATACAAAACATACATTCCATGTTAGTTACTAGATTTTCAGGAATGCTTTCCTCCCTTTCTTCTTTTCTTTACAATTTAATTATAGCTGAGCATAGAAAGTTGAATAAGAAAAACTGGGTCCCTCCTCAAGGAGTTCCCTTTGATGGTTTGGTTCCATCATTACCTTGTCTTACTGGCAAAACGTATGATCTCCCAGGATTTCATCACTTAGCGTAATTTCTAAAGTTGAATGCACACACCGCAGACACAATACAAGATAGTCCACTGGGGTGAGATAGGGAAATACAAAAGCTTCCATTTCTGTTCTGTTCATCTCAGTCTTTCCTAATTTATATTTTGTGTGTTTTATAAACACACTATATGTTAATTCAGTAGATTTACTACTACACACATACACATGCATATATCTGCATGTAGTATGTCCGCAATTATGTTTTTATTTTATTGATAGGAATTTCTGTTAGTGAATTTGGAAACCATTGCTTGAGGACAAGGAAAATTATTCCTTGAGGCAGGAACCAGTTTTTTATTTTGTTCTCTGCTCAGAAAGCAATGGGCCGCTCATGATGACAATCGCTGTGGCCTGATCTCTGTTGGCTGACCCAGTTGCCTTATGAGGCACAATGCACACACTTTCCCCTCCTTCCAGGATGCCTCACCTGCTTCAGGAATGCCTGGGACATATGCGAAGAGCCAGAAAGCCAAGAGAAAAGGGAGGAAACAGTCTCTCCTCACCTTCGCCGATGACTCTGTCTCAGGCAGATGGCTTATGTGGAGAGAACGGGTGCATTTCTCCATTCCGATTCTTGCATGCTTTCTTTTCCAGCTCCTGTGAATTTTTGCTTCTATTCTTTGCCAAATACACTAGATCAGTCAGAAGCAGCCTGAAATCATAGGCTCCTGAACCTCTGTGCTTGTTTTGAAATTTGAAGGTAATTACCCCTTCGAGATAATTCTATTTGATGGGAAAAGGAGGACAGAGCCTTAAAAGGTCACAGAAGATTTCCTAAGGATATCGTCCCTGACCATGATAGCTATTTAAGATGAACTTGGCAGGGAAATCTATGTTCTAGGGGACAGAGTCCCAGTCCTGGGACAGAAGCCTCGGGCGACCAGCCCTCCTGGCCACATGCGTCACACACAGTGTTTCTCAGTAGCCTGGCTGGCTGAGCTGACAGAAAACCGAGGGGGCCGTGCCCCTGGGAGCTAAGTGCTTAGCTAAACCCACTCCCTCCATCAATGTTTGACAAATTCTGCCCCCTTTTAGCAAGCTATGCCTCATGCTTCCCAGTCTGAAAAGTCTAGAGGATTTAGTCATAAACTTCCCATTAAGCAATAAATCATAATCTTTCATAGCACTTTAGACTATTAGTTCTTTCTTCTCCCCTTTTGAAACCACGCCTCAGTGTGTTATCTCTTTTCATTTTCTGGCTTGTCTTCCGAGTATAGCTAATCCTACGATAGTTAAGAACACCCTCTTCCCACCCTCGGTATTCTCAAACGTTTGGGGAACTTCCTGACGCTTAACTTAGTTTAAAATCCTGCTGTTCTCAAGAGCACCTGCATTTAAATCAGGAAAGAGCAATAAATGGTTACATGTGAGCAGCAGGACCCTCTTAAGTGATCACCCACAGAAGACTAGTAGTTCTTTCTTTAAAATAGGTGACCGCTATGTCATTCCCATCCTGGGACGAAGGGAACTGTGTGTGGCTCAGCCTCTACCATGAGCAGTAAAATCATCACAATACCTCGACTTGCAGAACACTTACTCTAGGCCTGACAATCTTCTAAGTGTTTCACACAGTCTACTTAATCCCCAGGCAATTTTCTGAGGTAGGTTCTATCTATTATCCCCATTTTTTAGATGATGAAACAAAGGCTTGGAGGGGGTAATTTGCCTGCTGTCTCACAGCTACTGAAAGGCTGGATTCATACTTGGAGGCTGGTCCCAGGATCTTTTTAGTGATCCTGCAGCCAGTCGGTGTCAAGAATAGCACCCCACGTTTCAGTTTCTGAAGTTCAAGATGCTTTTCCCTGTGCTAAACTCTGCAGTCCCTGATTTGACTGATTTAAAAATTTTCATGTCATGAGCTGCTCAGTCAAAGAGCTGGTTCCAACTTAACTCTGTGGCCAAAGAAATTCTGTTTCTGCTCTGGTTACCACAGCCACGCACTTAACTTCTTGGAGAAATTATTTCCCAGACTAGTTTACTGGGAAATCATTTTACTGGTCCATTTCTGCATGTGGCATCATGGAGAGTAGCGTTCCTCTAAGACACATCCTGGGTAGTCGTTCCAGAAACTCTGGGCCCGAGGGGAGAACCGGAAAAGGCTTCCATGGTCCAGTCTGCTTTGCCAGAGCTGCCCTGGATAGGTAAACCATTCTCTTACCTTTAAAGGCTTCCTGGGGAGACAGAGCAACTCTAGACACACTCCTCCTTATGTGTGACACCTTTCACCACCAGAAAATTCCCTTTTCTAGTCTAAATCTTTCATACTGCAGCTTAACAAACATTCCTCGAGTGCCTGCTCTGTGCCAGCCACCAAGAGCTTTATCTGCATTATCTCCTTCAATCCTTAATCAGCCCTACAAGGGAAGTGCTATTAATATCCGTTTGTAGATGAAGTTAAGCGTAGATAAGTAACTCGCCCAAAGTCAACTAGTTTGTGGCCCAGCCTAGATGTGAATGTAGCTGGTCCCCTGAGTTGGAGGGAACGGCTATTGGCTGGTCTCCAGATCACAGACTTGGATGCCTGTTTTTGCATTGTTTCTGCTTTTCTAAATATTTAACTGATAAGTAGCTTTCAAAAGCCCTCAAGTTCAATTTTCATGGAGTATAGGAGATGATGTTGTGGGTGGGGCTACTGAAGGGCTAATCAGGGGCTGGAATGGGTGATGAAAGGCCAGCGGGGTCTCCCCTGCTGTGGGGCGGAGGTCTGAGGAACCAGGCGGCCCTGTCCTGGGCCCTGACTCCCTGTCATCCCCATTTCCTGTGCTTCATAATCCTTGGTGCTCACCTGTGGCCTCTGGCATCTTGTGTGCTCCTCTGCAGCCTCCTGTTTCCCGGTGGAGGTGTGCAGGATGAAGTGACCCCGCCAAAGGTCTGTGCCTGACCCACACTTACCTGTGCATTCTGCTAAGCAGGCCTTGCTTTCTAATACTGACAAAAGGCTTTGGGATTTTAAACATTCCCAACCTTTGATTATCAAAGTGGAAACATTATTGCTCTACCAGCACAGCAGTAATTTGCGTGAAAGAGGGAATTAATATTGCTGACAAAACTGTAAGTACACTGATTAGCATTTCTTCATGACAATTAAAGTGAATCTATATATATATATATATATTTCTATACATACCTCAGGACTGGGATGAAACTTGCTTCACAAATGTAATACGAAGAAATACAGTGGTCCCAGATATACATATATTTTAATTTTTGAGGAAGTATGTGCTTTTTCAAAAATGCTGCACTTGAAATGAGGCATGTGCTCTCCTGTGTTGTCCCCCTTTAAATGACCCTTCTTCACACCAGCCAGAATAATGTTCCTAAAACACAAACCTAATCATGCACCGCCCTCCTGGAAACCCTGCAGTAGTTCCCCATTACCACAATGCTAAAGGGCAAAGTCTTCACAAGACTTGCCAGGACCCCTGCTTTGCCCTTCACCCCATTTCTCTTCGTAACTCCCTCTTGCACTCTGATCTTCATGCTTCCTCTAACTTCCAAACCTTACACATGCCATTCTGTGGGCTCTTTTACCCTCCTCCAGGCCATGTACTTCTCCTTGGCCTCATTAATTCCTATTTATCTTTCCTTGAACTTCACTCACACCCCATTCCCATGAAACCAGGGAAGTGATGTGCTTCCCTATCCCAGCTCGTATCACCCTTTATTGTACTTACTTGTTTAATTAGCCATCTCCTTGGGCAGCTCTGTGAGGACAGAGAATGAGTCTTGTTCACTCTTGTATCCCCATTGCTGTGCACAGGGTGTGGCGTAGAGCAGGACTCCATGAATATTTATTGAATGAATACAATTGTCCATGATACCTCCAAGATCTACTAAACTGCTTCTGTCAGAACTTAGAAGAGGGTCACACAAAAACTACTGACTCCTGCACCATGCTGCTGTGGAGAGCTGTGAAAATAGCTATACAACATGGTCCCCTCATCCAACGTCCTCATCTTGACCTAAGGGAGGCAGCTACACTACCATCAGGAAGCTTTCCACTACTGGAAGCTCCTTGTGTTACCCAAAGTAGGTCATCAGTCTTCTTGCAAACTCTGAACCACTGTATTTAGGTAACTCAGTCGTGAGCCCTTCCTGGGAGTTCTCGGAACATGACTGTCCTGGGTCTCACGACCAGTGTCAAATGAGTTCAAAATGAAATCAAAACTAATATATTCACTTTCTTAACCACAGATTAAGAAACAGTCCTGTTTTGGATTTTGATCTAGGAATCAGTTTCCTGTTGATTACAGCATGCAAAACATGCCCATATTTTACACTGACATATTTTCCCTAGCTGATTCTGTTAAGGCAGTGGTTTTCAAGGATCACTTTGTCTCTCACCGCTACTCCCCCACTCCCCACTCCCACCCCAGGAGACATTTGGCAATGTCCGGAGTCATATTTGATTGTCACAATTTGGAAGGGATGCTCCTGGCATCTGGTGGGTAGAGGCAGGGAGCCTGCCAACATCCTACAATGCACAGGACAGCTCCCACAACAAAGAATTGAGCTCATCCAAAATGTCAACAGTGCCAAGGTTGAGAAGCCCTGAGTTGAGATGACACTCTTGGCACATGAGAACTAGGCCCTGTTTATCTGTGTGGTACTTTCCAAGATATATGGAAATAAAACAGACAGGAGTAAGTTAAAAGCAATAGGGTGGCTGTGGATCTTTCCTTGCCTATGATTTAGAAATTAAGATGCACAGCCTGTCCCTGAAGTAGAATAATTCGGTTTGGGGAGGTTTCCTAGGTAGATCCCAGTCCCGGGTCAATGACTCTCCTATGGAAATCTCGTAATACAAGGCATTTAGCATGGAAATGAAAAGACTCTTGAGTGTGCGAAGGAGTTTTGGTGAATTCAAAACCGTATGTGTTTTTCACATTGAAAATGTTCATGTCATTTTCTTTTCCTAAGAGCATAACCATTTGGACAAAGATATTCATTTGAAATGCAGGTGAAATGTAAATTGCTACTCTTCTACACAGACAATCCAGTGTATTTATACTTAATCCATAAAGGCATGATGTTACAAAACACATTTGTATATTGTGAAGCCATCTGGCATCAAATTTTCCAACTTATAGACAACTTTGTATTTACATAACAAATTATTAAATCAATCATTTTCCCGATTTATAAAAGGTCACTGAGGTACACACACAGTGTGTATAAAAGCAGATAAGGCTGATAATACACATTAACAAGAGATACAAATTAATCTTTCATATTTGAAGAAAATGCTTTTTATATATATTTTTTCTATATCAGATCCCCCACTGTTAGCAGGCTATCCCATGCTTGAGTTGTTTATTGCTTTTTGGCTCACTGATTTAATAATCACTTCAGGGTTTTTTACACATATGAATTACTAATGTTCTTATCTCTTTGGCTAATGCAAATGTGATAGAGTGGATCAAAGAAAAAGATAAACTAATTCAATATTACAGTTCTGGCTGGTTGATATTATTTGTTCATAGCTCCCACATGAATCAAGTAATGCGTGACTCATTTTATACACTACAGGGACAAGTCTTGAGTCTTTCATTACACCATTTGTGCATAAATGGGCAAAGTAAACAAGATATCGAATTTTCGGTAAGGTCTAGAATCTTAGCTTTCTTTTCAGAAACAGCGATGTCACCAGCATCATCAGCATCTTAGATTTTAAAATTCCAGTGCAAAACCACTGTGACTTACAAGGAAACATTGCAAACTGCATGGAAGATTATCAAAGCTAACTACAAGGTGTTATCATGGTCCGAAATGAAAAAGGAGTCTCCTCCTGGGATAAGTCAGTTGAGAATCTTCATAAAACTTGCGAAAGCAAAATAACCCCCCTCTGCCTCTCCCTCAATTCTGCAATGTGGTGTTAAAAAAGAAAGGTTGTGTTTACGTAAAAAGCAGACATAGCAAATAACTCAAAATCAGGGTCTAAATAAAGGACTAAAAGTGGCCAATGTATGACAAGGGATGAATATTCTTCTTAAAGCATTTACATTCACAGTGGAACTGAAAAGTACAAACAAAAAGTGTTCCTTTAAGTAAATAAAAAACCTGATTGCTTTTAATGCTACAAACAAGACAAATCAAACAAGAGCTGCTCTGCTAATTTTCACTCATTTGAAATAATCTTTAAAAACTATATACTTAGAGGTGTAGTTTATTCTCCTTGTGCTTCCTAAAACTGTTAAGGGACACAGAATAAAATTAGATTTTCTTTTCCAAGAGGGGCTATGGCGTTCTTTAAAGGTGCAAAATTTTTCATTCTGTTTCCATTCTCAGATTTGTTGAAAAAGAAAAAAGTTTATTTTAGGGAATAAAAAATGTACTAATGTAGAAGGCCTAACCTTCATTTTAAAAAAATGAATTGGCTTCAATACAAAGAGAAACAAATGGCTCTATGGGCAAAATTCAAGTATGAGTGACCAATTTTTTTAATTGTAAAGTAGGTGCAACATTTGAAAAAAATGTTACAGCACTGCATGGCCTGTAATGCTAACAATATTTACATTAACTGCTTACATGAAACCATATAACTGTAAAAGAGGGAGGGGGAAAAAACCCCGTGTGGACTGCAACAAAGACACCTAGTACCCACATCAAAGCCGTGAGCAACCAGTGATATCATGGGTGCAAACATGTTCTACATGGCCCACCGATGTAAAGCATACACAGGTGGGGGAAGCACAAACCTAATTAGTTTAAAATATCAAAAAGAAGGCTTGGTTGACACAAATTCAGTCTGAAGACAAATATGCAAACGCTAAGTAAACATCTACATATCAACACCCACACACACCCACAGACACACCCAGTGCACAAACAGACTTATGCACCTACCTGGGAATAAAAACTACCGTGGAGACAACACAGTAGAAAGCAGGTTGGTGCAGAAAAAAATGGACAACATTAATGGTTTAAACATACCAAACACATCAACTTATAATAAAAATGTGTCAACTAAACTACACAAAAGATTCCTTCAGGTGCCTACGTGCAAGGACTGGGCAGGCAATCCCATTATACTGAAGACAAAATGAATGTACCCTCAGGAGGAAGGGTTCCTGCCTCCAGCCCAGTTGCATTCCATCGGGCTTGGGGGTAGGGGTGAGGGGGTGAGAGTGGAAAGGACACAGAGACACAGGAGACCTGGGGGAAGAATTAAGAGCTGTTGCTCTCAAAAGTGAGCCCAGGTGGAGTGTTCTGTGCTGTGGCCCCAAGAAACCAATTGGAGGAATGACCTGGGTCCCCTTTTTCCTGAGTTACTGGAACTCTGCTACATCATGGGACTGAGGAGATTGGAGGGGGATTGGAGAGGAGGATTAAGGGAGATTGTGGGCATTTGGGGGTCCAGAGCCAGCTGCTTGAGTGCCTTCCAGCAGCCCAAACATTAAGCTGTTGAGTGAGCCCCAGGCTAGGGGACAAGGCAGCGCCCCCTAGAGGTTTCAGGGTTTGGGACTGGGGGCTGGTAGTTCTAAGAATAAAGGGAATATGGACTTCTTCTTTTGACAACCTAGCAACTGAAGTCAGGCTGGAGGCCTGAACAAATCGCTCAGTTGCCTGGGAGATAGGGTTATACCACCACCACCAAAATTGTGAAAAAAAAGACAGAAAGTTATGTTGTGCTACATTTCTTATTAATAACCTTGTACTTTACAATGGCTCACAGTTTTAGGTTTGTATACTTGTAATGTAGTATTTTCTCTCTACATTTGTTTCACATTTTTTTCTTAATATAATATAAATAATTTGGTTAATAGATTTAACCTGAACATTTCAGCCACATTAATATATATATAAGAATCTGTTAATGGTATAAATAATTCTTTAAATAAAATAAATCTGATATGTTACATAATACTGATAAAAAATTACCATTGCTAATAATTTTGTAAGCCACCTTAATGTCTGGTTTAAGTAATACTGATGAATGGGTATATAAAACTGGCTTTTGATGATTTATATTTATTTTTGTCGCTTAAGAAAAAAATACTGAATTATAATCAACCTTACCTCTGATAATGGTTTCAAAGTGGTGCTTTAGCCTCCATGTATGGGAGCAGGAAGTTTTATCTTGTCAGGTATTGTTTGCAAAAAAACTTAACTCCGAGCATCAACGGTGGTGCAGCATAAACTACCTAGTTCAACAGGTGGCTATCAAACGTTACCTACAGAAATGACTGAGTAAAATATTCCATCTAAGATTTTTTTTTTTTTTATAAAACCTATTCTACTTTAAAACTTAGGTAAAAAAAATATGCAACAAATGGTTGCAGTTTCTGAATTCTTAATTTAGACCTGTGAGCCCTCATCCCTTTAGAAATCTGCAAGGTTTCAATTTCCTAGACATCCGAAGTCAAATCCAGTGCATCCAGGCCAGGTTCATTCCAAACAGACAATATAAATGGACACTCAGTGGTGTGCAGTGTATGTCATAATTCAGGTAATACATCATGCCTTTTCTCTGCTGTTAAATACAAAAACAGCATCTGTTACATTATCATAGAAAAGCCTTTAGGTTGTATTTTTATTTATCACTTTACACTGGTAGTCTCTGGTAGGTGTACTCCATAGAAACCAAAGAATTTTGTACACTATTTCTTTGTACAATAAAAGATAAAGTGTGCATTAGGTACGCTTGTACATGACAATATTGTACAATATTTACATTGCTGATATCACCATGAAATTCTGTATTTTCTATATACAACATTGAAAATTCTTCAGAAACATTTGGACTATGTTTTATAATCACAATTTTAGTATTATAGAAAAAAGAGTTTCTCCATAATCTCTTGACCACTTATCACTCTCATCACTCAGGGATTTTGATTGGTTTTTCCAGCATTCATTATCCTTCCTGATCAAAAAAAAATATTGTATCACTGTTTCTTTTAGCACCCTGTGGCGGTGGTAGCTATCTGCCATAGTATAAATATTGATATAACAGTGGCTATATCAATACCTATATACAGATAGATCTGTGCACGTTCCTTTAATAAACACTGCGCATGGTGGAGTAGTCCCTGTTATCTGGATATCTTCCTCCTCTTGGGTTTGGGGGGTCTCATTTGTCTGTCTCCCTGTGGGATTTGGTGAACCTAGAAATAAAGAGGTAGGAAAAAACAACAGAGGTTGACATCATAACTACCATACGATTTTTGACAAAGGAACAGTGTAGGGAACAGACTCTGGCTTTCATTTTCAGTCATTCCTATCACAGGGCATTTACAATTTTTATGAAGACCCCAGATCTTAGTGTGGCCACAGTTTACAGAACATGCAGACTCCTGGAAACTGATAAGCAGAGCGACACTTTGTGGACCCCCAAACAGCGGAATACAAAGGAGGAAAAACATCAAGAGTGGGAAATGAGACGTGTAATTGCTATTGCTGCTGTACCTTTAAGATGAAAATAAGGCCTTTTCCATCTGAGAGCCCTAGACCCCCAATTTCACTAGAGTATGGAAAGTGGATAAATACACACCAATCATGTTTTCCTCTTCACTCCATCACCCTACTTATTTTACAACTATTAAGAAGGGTCAATGATCGTAAGAACCTTAGTACAAGGAAGTTTATTTATGAGAAGAGCCAGGATGTAAAATAGAATACCACTACCATCTGTTGGCAGATCTAAGCTTCTGTAGTCTGGCAAGAGCAATTAATACAACTCTATATACTAAGGCAGAAACTAGCAGCATTTAGGGCTGTGTATCAGACTGAGCAGGGGTGGAACAGTAGCAGAGCACGATTGCCAGGAATCAGACAGCAGGTATGACTTTGAGGGGCAGAGAGCAGATGCTACACATTGTACCATGTTGTCCCACATTGTACCATGATTACCAATAGGAAAATGCAAGGTCAAGACCCAGGAAAGGCAGGATGGGCCCAAGGCAGTGGTGTAGCAAATGCTCAATGACCAGCTCCCTGTGAATGAACACAAGCACACTGTACGTGCCCATTTCCATGGTGTAAACACTTCCACCACTGTCAATTTCAAGCTACCAACGTGATGTCACAGAACTCAGTTAGGAAGAGATATGCCCAATCAGTTCTTGAGATGTACTACAATTGCATGTTTTAAAGATAACATTTAGATAATAGCAAAGGCCAATGCTATTCAGGGTCAAATGCAGAAAGCTTTGTTAAAACTAATGTTTTACATTTATAAAATAACATTTATGAGTTTCTCAAACTGCCTCTTCCTCTTAACCCCTTTATACACATTTTTACAAAAAATTTCTAGTCTCTGATAAAGAACCATAACTGAAACCTTTTTATAATTGAGGAAAAAAGCCTTTACTCAAAATGTAAACTAGGAACCTGTGGATCAAATGTGGCCTGAAAAGGTATTTTGTTTAGCCATACGATATTTTAATTTATTTTTTTATTTTAAGTGTGTTTTTCCAGGACCCATCCGCTCCAAGTCAAGTAGTTGTTTCAATCTAGTTGTGGAGGGTGTAGCTTACAGTGGCCCATGTGGGGATCGAACCTGCAACCGTGTTTTTAAGAGCACTGCGCTCTAACCAACTGAGCTAACTGGCTGCCCCTGATATTTTAATATTTTTAAAACAGTCATCAACACTAAAAAGTGAGAAATTTTATTTCCAGACTTCTAGTGTCTACGAAAAATAGGAAGACTTTGCAACACTGGCACAATTTCCCATCCGGTTCAGATCTGCTGGAGCACGGAAGGTTGAGCTCCTTCTGGGGAGAGCACCCCCTCCCCCTGCCCCCCAGGTTGCCACAGTCCCCATCACTCCCAACTGCCTGCTGGCCACAAAGGCCAAATGTCCTGAGGCAGAGACTAGCAAGATGCTCGCCAAACCCATTTTCTCCTTTCCCTGGGCAGGTACATGGCATAATGCATTTCCTAGTCCATTTGAGTTAAGAAGGCCATATGACTGGGTGAGGGCAGTGGAAAGTCAGTAGAAGTGATGAGCTTCCAGGAATGGCCCCTAAAACCTGTCCTGATAGGCTTCTGTGTACACTCTCTTCTCTCACTTACTGGATATAATGGAGCCCCCTGAGGCCCTAAGGAATGGTGGACACTAGATAGAGAAAGAACCTGAGCCCCTGAATGACTGTGTCGAGCAAGCCCTTCTCTAAACAGAACCAGACCCGAGTGAGTCTTTACTGTGTGGAGCCTCTGAGACTGAGAGTTGGTAGGTAGCCTATCCATCTTGGTTGGCATTTCTCAATCCACTCAAATGGCTGTTTTTCTCGTATTTGACCCACAGTACTTATTGATATTATCTGTCTGGCCCTAGAAAGAATTTGCATATATAATCCCTGCTCCAGACTTTTCCTATAATTCTATCAGGAAATTTAACATCGTAGGGCCTCAGTTCACCCATTTTGTGACATGATGGGTTGGATCACAGAATCTCTAAAGCCCATACCAATCCCAACAAGCTGTGGTTCCATGACTTCTATCTGTCATGCAATAGCCACTAGCTGGGTTTCAGATAGCCTTGTTAACACAAAGTTTCAAGTAAAAGTAAATTTCATTTCATTGCTGAATAGCTTTAAATAATTCACATTTTTTAGAGATTACCAAAATTATATATTGAGTGTTTAGCCAATATGTGAATTAGAGGATAATGATTAAACTGCTCACATTCAACACTATTATAGTCAGTCAAGAAAAAGTAGACATTACTCTCTAAAACCAGAAGTCATAGTGTTAATTTAACAACAGAATTTTGTGCGAAATATTTTATTTTTTAGGTAACAGTAGAGAGAAAAATGAGAGGTCTATATATTCCTGACTTGACCTTTTTGTTCAATTTCACTTTTTTATTCTGTGGACAGAGTGAAATTTGCATTAGTGAATATTTAGACAACACTAATGGTCACTGCTCTTCAGAGTCCAATGCAGAAAGCTGTGGTTTGAACTTCAACATTTTACTATTCACATTTTAAAAGAATGTTATGTGGAAAAACAACAGAAGTTACTTATCTCTGAAAAGGCACAGTTAATACTACTAGGTTATTTTTTTCTTACTTTGGATCTTTTCTGATATCAATGGTTTTTCTTTTTCTTTTTTTGAGCCTAGTAGTTTAGTATTGCTATGTGAGTTGCTTGACAATATTTCAGAGGTTTTACCAAAAAAAAAAAAAAAAAAGTGCAATACAATTTATTTTCAAAGAAACACAGTATAGTGGAAAAATAACTTACAGTCCCAGACATTTTGTCCAGTTCACTCATGGCCTCATGAATAGCAGCTTCTAAATGGTTATTTAGCTTTCCACTTCTGGAATTAATGAAAATAACACACCAGATTAATAAATTAAGGAAACAAAATTGCAATTTAACTCCCTAATCATAAAACAGAAGTACCAGTTTCACCAGAGAAAGGCAACTTATATTTGCATTTGGAAAATTCAGATGACAGAACACCCTGGGATTCTCACCACTGAATACTAATGATAGTCACAGAACTATGAAAAAAATTGGGAAAATTGATTCTTTCTCCTTCCACATGCTTCTTCCACAGTCTGATAGTTCTGCAAGAAAGCTGGGCCACGAAGCTCTTTTCCCACAGATGCTGCTCGCCCTCTCAGCTTCCAGCCTTTCCTGAGTTGTCTCTTGTTCTGGCTTGTTTCTTTCTCAGGCTGGCAGCCAGGCTGTGTGGCCAAGAGGAAGGGTGTAGGGACTGAAATGCAGGCTCTGGCCACTAGGGAGCTCCCTCTGCCCTCTCTGGAGCTCCCGGCTTCTGGAGTCAAGCAAGTGAAGGCTGAAATCCTGGTGTGTGTTCCTTCCAGATGGAAAACAGCTTAAATTGCCACACCTGCGGCTTCCTCCATGCCTGGGCCCACCACATTTTCCCCCAGACCAAAATGACATAACTATTTCAACAGATAAAGAATTACAGTCTCAGAGTGTCTATCACTAGTGTGACCTTTTCTCTCCACTCAGCATTCGTTACACGTTTGGCCTGAAACACACAGTACACCTGCCTGTATTGAAACTTACATCTAGAAAGCTGTTGAACTAATTACTAAAATCGGGCAAATCCATACTATCCACTTCTGTAGTGTTGTATTCTTTTCCATTCTGTTAACTTACTTTGCCTCCTTCATGCATATAACTAATTACCCAATTAATCTGAGTAAGGTGATTCATTTCATTTCTCTTGTCACAAAAACTACTAGAAAAGCTGCGGAGGTAAAGCTTTTCATAGCAGGCTTTTAGCATGGCTCTACGAAAGTTGAATCTCAGCATCTACATGGAGATTGGAAATTTACAGCTGTGGAAGAATTTGGCTCACAGTCCCATTTAGTTTGGCTCACAATGTGTTTAAAAATATACTTGAACTTTAGTGGATTGCCTGTAGATGAGGCCTTTCAGTTGACCACAGCCTGTACCAGGTTCTATCCTCACATCCCCAAACTGGACACTTCATACATTTAATTTGCATTTTAATGTGTACACCCGGGAGAACTTTGGAGTTTTCCACCCCTGAATATTATATGGCCAGGCACATCATGGATGCTCCCTATATTTACTAAATAAAAATGTTTGTTCACAGCTACCATGATGGGCCTACATTTTGGAAAACACATATGCACTTAAGTCAGTTTAACTGAAAGGAAAGATTAATGTATTGCTTTTAACTAAATTATAAGGATAATGTAGCACCCTTTCCCCCACCTGCTGCTGACCTAGAAGCTAGCCTTGAGCTTTTATGTTTTTCCCATATATTTTTTGAAATGTAAACAATGCAGATAAGTGCATAGAATAAATTAACAACTCCTTACAAACTCATTTCCAAGAATAAACTGTTAATAAATTAGATATTTCCTTTAATTTTTTTTTAAATTTAAAAAAGTAAGCTGAAGTTCCCATTTGTCATCAATTTTCGGTCCTATTCTCTCCCCAAAGGCAACTGTGTTGTTTATCCCTCTAGTATGTTTTCATATTTTAGACGATACATGCATGAACAGTACCTAGCATTGTTTTATTGGTGGTTTTTTTCCATATATACACTCAAAAGGTACTGATAGTCACACCATTCTGCAACTTGTCTTTTTTCCTCTTTATCACTGTTTCTGAGCACTGTCCAAGTTGATATAACCTATTTATATATTCCCTTTTATTTCCCTACCCATTCTGGATTTAAGAGGCCCTGGGTATCTTGGGGAGTTAGTCTGACTTGTTTTCCCAATTATGTTAAGCATAATTCTCAGTGACTGGGCAGGAATCCAGTCCCAGGAGTCTGCAGGGCCATCTACGCTTGGCTGAGGTTTGTGTGGGCTGTTTGGTGAAGGTCCTGACGGTATCACACGCTGCCCGAGAATATTACATCTTGTGTAATGTATTAAATGGAGAGGATGCCAAAAAATGTATACACATTTTAAGAAAGGAAAAAACTGTATTAAAATTGTAAGAATATATACCGATAACAAAAGATGAATACATGTGTATGCATTTTTTTGGCACCCTGGTAGATTTCTTCTTAATATTTCTTTTGTATTGAAAAGTATGAACATAAGTTTTAAAAGATATTTATTTGTTATACATTCTGATAGTAAGATCTTATGTGTTTAAAATTGACTAAAGGTCTAAATGTCTCAAAGAAGGTAAATTGTTTCCTTGAAAAACCATCAGAGAATCTTGTTTCTCTCACCTTTATCTTAATAACAAAACTAACTACTACTTATTGAACATTTCCTATGTGCCAAGAATTATAATAAATCTGTATATACATTATTTCATTTAATCCTTACAACAATCCAAAGAAGTCAGTATTATGACAGCTGTTTGTATGCACTATTTTATGACTTTTTATGGAGAACTGGTGAACCAATTCTAATTTCATAACGAGGAAAATATTTAAATACAAATAGTTTTCAAAAGTAGTAAATAAAAAGAGTCATGGAAAATTTTTACCTAAATATAAAAAATTAAAATATCATCACCATTAAAATACAAAAATAATTCAACATTACTTATTGAATGAAAACAGTATTTTAGGAGCTTGTGACCTAATTCTCAACAAGATATTTAAAATGTTTGTAAATACCTTGTATTAATTTAAGCTAAATCAGTAATATTTTTTCTCTCTAACAAACTGAAGTAGGTAATAGAGGAGGAAATGATTACTTTTGGAAGAGAGAATAGATACAGAGATATGGGGCATGAAATTAGTTGAATACATCATGAGAATCAAAAGGTAGAGAGAGGCTTTCCCACAGGTCAAATCTGCAGACCAATTTTTACACTCACTTGTCAAGTCGGGTAAGAATAAACTTAAAAGAGGAAGAAAAAGCTCCATGAGTTCATGAAATAAGCCATTAGTAAAAATTCAGTCTTCCAGTTCAGAGGGCCTCCCTGTGGTGTCTCTTCTACTATTTTCTATACCCCGCTGACATTTAATAATAAACATTTTTACTAATGGACACTCTAAAACCTACTTGATTAAGCCATAGATGTTCATATAATCACATTTCGAGTTATTAATGGAGATAATTGCCACTTCTCATCTTCATTGCCTATATTGTCACACATTATCCTTATCTTCACTAATTAATAAATAAAAGCCAGGTACACATCTGTGAATGGCACAAGAAATAAGAGGGAAATGAGAAATTGCATGTTGCAGTTTAGAATTTAAGAAACTCCCTTCATGTAGAACAGAACACATTGGGTTAAGACTTAAACATTAAGCATCTTAAGACTCTGAAACTAATCCATAGAGTAAATATGCAGATTTAAGAACATTTTACACACTAAGTATCATTTCTTGGTTTTAAAGTGAAAGTGTGATTTATTTCATTGCTTTCATTTTCCAGATTCATAAAAATCAGGTTACCAAATAGTTTATGTGTACCTATCGACAGAAGGTTTGATCCTCACTTAAATGAAAATCATAACACTTCTAACAGCTATGGTATTTATTTCCTCTTTTAAGAACAAAATGACCCTGAGTAGTGTCTTCAATAAATATGTTAATATTTCTGTTGTGATTAGGCTGTAATAAGCACATTAGTTTAAAGATATTTATTTATGGTACAATTTAATTGTAGGATATTAAGGATTAAAATGACTACGTAAAGTTCTAAACATTTAATACAGTCGTAGAATGTTTCAACTGGCAAAAATATCAGATAACTTTGTTTCTTTCACCTATATCTCTATAATAAAAATAACTATTTACTAAATATTTATCTTGGGCCAAGTAGTGTGTTAAGGCTCCAATTGTGTTACATATGTTATAAAATTCCTAAGAAGTAGGTATTAATATGCCTATTTTAGAAATGAAGAATTTGGGTTCAGAGAAATTAAGCAACATACCCAAAGGCACACGACTATGAAGTGAAAGAAACAAGATTTCAACTCAGGTCAAAAACCAACCTCTTAACCATCTTGTTCCAAATGCCATCTTCCCTTTTCAGTCTCTTCCTCGCTCCTTTTCCCCCCAGTGTACAAAAGCAGTCAACTGTTTGTCATCTTAAAAATTCTCCTATTGTTATTTTTCAGGAACTTTTCACATTAACGGTAGAAAGAAGAGTAAATAATCTACACCAGCTCTCGCTTCTTCTTTATTCTTATTCACGCTTCAACCCACGACCACTTTGTTTTTATACTCACTACTCCAGTGGAAACTGTTCTCACTAAGGTCACCTTCAAATGGCCCTGTTCAATGGAGATTTTTCAGTTCTTGTCTTACTGGACCTCTGTTGAGCATTCTATAATCCTGGAAATTTTCAGTCTTTGGCTTCTCACACCCTGCTCTCTTACCCCTGATCCTCCTCCTCCTTTCTCACCGTTCTTCACATCTTCCTCATGATCTCTAGTAAATGTTCCAATGCCCCAGCGTTCAATCCTTAGCCCACTGTTCAAATTGGTCAACGTATCTCTGTGTGTGATTGCAGCCATTTTCACATTGTCAAATTCCACTTCCGCGCAGTTTCAGACCTGTGTGTCCAACCTGTCCCACAAACTCCCCCCAGTGCACTCAGCAGTTCTCCCCTGTATTCTCCATCTCAGTCAGGGGGTTCACCATTTACCACGTCACCCAAACTAAAATCCTGACAGCTGTCCTTGTTTCCTCTCCTTCACATTCCAATCAATCACCATCATGGTCTGTCAGTTGTACCTTCTAAAAATGTCTATACCACGTTCCTTCGCCTCCGTCCTCATTGTTCCTTTCCTGGTTTGAGTTCTCATCCTCCCTCGTCTCCTGCCATGGCCTCCTAAACGCTCTCCCTGTCCCCAGTATTGTTCCCCTAAAATTGATCCTCCACCCAGCCATATCTAAAGGGAAAATCCAACCCCCTGTCTCCTTCAGGCACTTCCAGTAAGATAAGGGATCCTCTGGGTTCTCACTAGGCCCTTATAATCTGGTTCCTGCTTACACCTTGGGCAACATCTCTTATCGTCCCCAAATCCAACGGCTGCTCTAATCTAAACACTAATCCTCCCCTTTATCCCCCACCCCCCCATCTTGGTCCTTGTTTCTTTTGTCTGGCTAACACCTACGTATTGTGTAACGCTAGATCCAGATATCATCTCCTCTAGGAAGCCTTCCTTTACCTGAGTTTAATGCCACTTCTCTATGAACCCCAAATAGACTACACACATAGCGGTCACTGCAATTTTAACATTTAAATTATTCATTTCTGGATTTGTCTCCTTCACTAAACAGTGAGGTCCAGGGACTGTAGCACAGTGAGTTGCACAGATTTTTTTTTTTTTTTTTTTTTGCTAAATTAGTCTCCTTAAATTGGGGAATAAATAAATGATTGGGTTTAACACATCATTTATCACTCATGGGACCTTCAACTAACTAAGCTATTTGGGTTTGAGTGTCCTCATCTATAAACGGGCTCAGTAATTCTGGCCCATCGTGTGATTGCATAAATCACATATGCAAAATGTAAAGTATTCTTCTGGGTATTTACAAGGCAAATCAGTCCACTTAGGCAACAGTATGATAAATAAAGCTGTTTTTCCTAATGCGTGCTGCATCTTTTCTTCTTTTCCCTCTCCAATCTGTACTCTAAAGTTATGGTTTCAGGAGAGATCCTTTAGATAATGCCACTTGGGATCCACATAAATTCACCACAAACAGTAAACTGGCTTTGAAGCAAAAAAATTTAAATCACTGTCTGTTACTCATTACCTTTCAGAAATTGCTTAATGGCAAATTTATGGGGAAAATCCAGAGACCCAGGAGTTTGCCCCTTGCAGTTGGCATCTTTTTATGACATTCCAGTGAGGTGAAGAGTTTCCCTAAGATTTGTTGAATTCTAAAATTTTACCTCTGGCAAGAAGATACCACTAAGAGGAAGAGAGTGCCCTTTAATAGATACTGGTATCATTATATAATCCTTTTATCCAAGATACACTATTAATCATTCTGATCTTGTAATTCGTAGAAATTTGATAATATGAAAAGTATAGTAACTGAACAGATATATTGATTATACATTTTTAAAAATAATTTTCCATACACATATACAGAAAAACATTTGCCTTTCTCAACCTTAAAATGAAATAAATTATGACACATAAAAACTACATTATATCACAGTGGAAATTGTGTTTCAAACATTATCTATTTGTCCACACTACGTTTACTCAGAATATAAAGATGTAGAAAAACTTGAATAATAATATCCCGGAGTTCAACTTCTTGTTATAATTCTGAAGAAAACCTATTGCCCCTGCGCCAAGAAAAGCATAAGTATTTACCATCACTTTGACTAATAACAGTTAATTTGCCAAAATTATTTACATGTGTACAACTGGAATATTTCCCCCCAAGTATTTGAATTGCAAATGGAGAGACTTTTGCTATACCTTCAGAGATAATTTAATTGCTACATGTTAAGAATATTAGCATATTTTCTTGTCCACTAAATCAGAGGGATAGAGATGGAGGGAGTGAGGCATGAGCTGATGAAGAGGGAAATCCTGCACACAGTATAAATTGTTAAGAAAATATTTTCTGTAATTGCTAATCCAGCTTGTCTATAAATGGTCCTATTTGGCGATCACTATTAAACTGTTCTCAGGCAGGCTACAAGATGGTCGAAAGCAGTGAGATTTCATTGTCCCTTTGAAGGAAAACCAGTAAATTATATCCTTGAAAAACAAAAATGGGGGGAAAAATAGTGCTTACTTTCTGTTTCTTTTCCGGGCTCGGCTGTAGGCTTCTAAACCTTCTGTTAGTGTCTTCAACTTCTCGGGCTCCACCTAAGTGAAGGTATGAAGACCAAACCACGTTACCCAGACCTGCAATTGTTAACACTGTTTTTACTTTCCTGCTGTACAAGCAGGCGCTGCCCTGGGGGAGGGGAGGCTTACAACTTTCACTGCCCTGTCAAATGTCTTGTCCTCTCAAGCAGAGGTTGGTGCCACGGCTCCAGGCTGCAAACATCAATGGAAATGAAAGACTGTTTGGCTTTCAAATTGTCAACATTTTGAAAACAGTATTTTAAGAACAGAGCTTGGAATTTAGATAACCCCAACTTTCGATTCACAGAGTCATTTAAATCAGAGATCCTGGTTTGCTTTCTCCACTGCCTGCTGTTCAGAAACTGCAAATCCGTATTCCATCAGGACAAAAGCAGTGGTTAGTGAAGGGGGTGGGCTTTGGAGCCAAGAGATTGAAGTTTGAATCAATCTGATCTCAAGTCCTAGCATGAACAAACCATTTAAATTTTCTGAGCCTCAGTTTCCTCCTCTTTAAAATGAGGGCGATAATACCTATCTTCCTGCTAGAACTGCTGTGAGAATTAAAATGCGACAAGTCCAGTTGACCATTTGGCCAAGCACAGAGCAGTTATCATTACCTACTATGCATTAGGGAGGCCACGCACAGTCCTTACTGATTGGGAAGAGGGTGTGGCTACACCTTATGGGCGGGTCCTCTCCCTGTCCTGCTCTATCACCACCAGCCTGTGTGAAGCCTGGTATCTTTTCACAGTGTGGCCACCAAATGGTAGCTGGGCGTTCTGTGGGGGTGGGGAGGTACAGCCTTTGCCACTCACCCCCAGTGATCTCTGTCATGGTTCTTGAAGTCACCTCTCCTAAGAACAACAATTAATAAATAGGAAGGAAAACTTGTGTGTAACTTGTGAATAAAAACACCTTTAGAAAAACAATCGCTATTTTTATTGATCTTAAAAAAAAAAAAAGGCAATCTAAGTAAAGACAGTGTTACTTATTGTATAAACACAACTTCAAGGCAAATCCCCAGGCCACCCCTTAACCCAGTTTTTCCCCCACCCCTATGCTACTTTTATATAAAAATTCAGAGGTTGCCAAAATGCCTCA
Source organism: Rhinolophus sinicus (assembly GCF_036562045.2). Taxonomy (NCBI): domain Eukaryota; kingdom Metazoa; phylum Chordata; class Mammalia; order Chiroptera; family Rhinolophidae; genus Rhinolophus; species Rhinolophus sinicus. Next base: position 138,599,990 of record NC_133751.1, on the reverse strand, counting down.
CGGGTAAGAAAATAAACACTAATAAACAAGGAAATTATTATTAACTTTTTCTTTAAATCTTCCTGACTCATGAATACCATTTATAAATGATTTTCCTTTGACACTCCCTTCAAATCTAGTACACGGTGGTGATTAACAAAGGGTTTCCATTGTCAAGTCTGAAAACAAGCATTTCTAATTATTTAATGAGGAAAACCAGTCAAATAATGAAAACACTTTCCTTTCTGTGATTTTTGTATTTTGTCCTAAGGGATCCAAATATCTTATGCACACAAGTTCATTGAGGATAACCAATCTATCATGTGCCAGGACAAGAGACAACTTTTTCTTCCAACAACGCTTAGACAGGAGCCATGAAGAAAATGTCTTATTAGGATGACTGGAAAAGCTTAAGTAAGATGAATATCTATCTATCTATCTATCTATCTATCTATCTATCTATCTGTCTGTCTGTCTGTCTGTCTGTCTGTCTGTCTGTCTGTCTATAATAGATATAGAGATATAGATAGATAGGTATCTATCTATATATGTGTTTAAATAAAAAACAGGTGTCTGGATACATTTTCACATTTCATTTTAGAAATGAGGTTCCATTTTGTATTCACTCACACACAAAAAATATGAGAGATATTTCATACATTACATTTACATAATTTATAGCTAATTCCACTTGTATTTAAATGACCTTCATGACAGCAGGAGAAGCTCTCCAGTAACATAAACTTCAATTAGACGGAAACTGGTGTCAGAAGGGATGGATGGAGAAAACAGAAAGCAGATTCATGGTAAAACAAATCAAGACATCACAATGAAAACTTTCCCCATTGGTCTTAACTAAAAACAAAACAAAACAAAACAAAAACAAAAACAAAAAAACCCCAAAAGCCTAAGTTAAGTCAAACTATTTTTTAAAATCTTTAATTTTTTTTATTTTTTATTTTTTAACAGGACTTTATTGGGGAACAGTGTGCACTTTCAGGACTTTTTCTCCAAGTCAAGTTGTTGTCCTTTCAATCTTAGTTGTGGAGGGTTCTGTTCAGCTTCAAGTTGTCCTTTCAATCTTAGTTGTGGAGGGTGCAGCTCAGCTTCAGGTCCAGTTGCCGTTGCTAGTTGCAGGGGGCACAGCCCACCATCCCTTGCGGGAGTCGAACCGGCAACATTGTGGTTGAGAGGATGCGCTCCAACCAACTGAGCCATCTGGGAGCTCAGCGGCAGCTCAGCTCAAGGTGCCGGGTTCAATTTTAGTTGCAGGGGGCGCTGCCCACCATCCCTTGCGGGACTCGAGGAATTGAACTGGCAACCTTGTGGTTGAGAGCCCGCGCTCCAACCAACAACTGAGCCATTGGGAGACAGCTCAGCTCAAGGTGCCGTGTTCAACCTTAGTTGCAGGGGGCAGAGCCCACCATCCCTTGCGGGACTCGAGGAATTGAACTGGCAACCTTATGGTTGGGAGCCCACTGGCCCATGTGGGAATCGAACCGGCAGCCTTCGGAGTTAGGAGCACGGAGCTCTAACCGCCTGAGCCACCGGGCCGGCCCCAAAATCTTTAATTTTAATTAAATAAGGAATAAGGGGCAGTAAAAGCATTTCTTGTGAATTTTTATGTAAAAGGCACTGTTTTATATTTAATGTGGTAATACTGCAAACTAGTATTCCATTTGTTATTTTACAGATGGGACTCAGTGAGTTTAAGTAACATAGACAGCACTGAAACTCATGCCTGACGACAAAGCACTCAACCTCTCTTTACCATACCAACTCCAATATACATTGAAATATACAGTCATTTTATATATGTTATACACACATATATGTATATATACACACATATGTATGTAAGTATACACACACACTCAAAAAATAAGTCAAATTATTTTAAATCGAATTACATTTTTACAGAAATTAAGATAATATTTGCCTAAATTTGTCTTCAAATTTTTTTATGCTTGGATAATTTCCTGATGATTTTTCTGAATTAATTCTCTACCATGATTTCTTCATTTAATTTTGCCTAGGGGCCGGCCCAGTGGCTCAGGCAGTTAGAGCTCCATGCTCCTAACTCTGAAGGCTGCTGGTTCTATTCCCACATGGGCCAGTGGGCTCTCAACCTCAAGGTTGCCAGTTCAATTCCTCGAGTCCCGCAAGGGATGGTGGGCAGCGCCTCCTGCAACTAAAATTGAACACGGCACCTTGAGCTGAGCTGCCGCTGAGCTCTCGGATGGCTCAGTTGGTTGGGAGTGTGTCCTCTCTACCACAAGGTTGCCGGTTTGACTCCCGCAAGGGATGGTGGGCTGCGTCCCCTGCAACTAGCAACGGCAACTGGACCTGGAGCTGAGCTGCGCCCTCTACAACTAAGACTGAAAGAACAACAACTTGAAGCTGAACGGCACCCTCCACAACTAAGATTGAAAGGACAACAACTTGACTTGGAAAAAAGTCCTGGAAGTACACACTGTTCCCCAATAAAGTCCTGTTCCCCTTTCCCCCCCCAAAAAAAAAATATATATATATATATATAAAATTTTGCCTATAAGGCTCTAAGTTACTCTCACAATGAACTATATTTTTTATAAAGGATTCAATGAACTTGACAGAGAAAGCAATGATGGTGCTTTCTGAAACTAAATATAAATAAGATACACAGCACGTTTGTGCATTTCTGATATAACAGGATCATACATATCCAGAGGTAAATGTTTATTTTGTTTCAGAATTTCAGTCCTCTACAGTATTGTGAAATATAACACATGAAGGGTATGTTTTGTTTCTGGGGAAATATTCATACACGTACACAATATTCAAGAAGATCTTTAAAGATACCACCCAATGGTATCAGAAAAGAACAAAATAAATTCAATTTCTAGTGAAATAGAAATAATATTTAATGACTTAATAAACACTCCCTTATAAATTACTTGGTTAACTTTTAAATGAGGGAAGTACTGGGGAAAAAATAATATATATATATATATATATATATATATATATATATATAAACAGTAACAAAGGTTAAACACATATTTTTAATAAAATTTACACTGAAGGAGCTAGAAATTTGAGACAGAATACTTTAATCTGTAACTATAATCTTATATTTTTGTATATTCACAAGTCAGGATTTCAATAAATTAATTCCTAGATAGGAATCTAGGTGAGAAATTGGGGGAGGACTTTATATTGTATTTTTACTCATTACTCATCATTGGCTTTCATATTCTCATTCTAGTAATGATGATGTTATAGTAATGGCCATCATGACATTTGTACACATGTCATTTAAGAATTAGAAAAAGATACTCAGAACTCATATGTATTTATAACTCACATATTATCTCAGGTATAAATATACACCTATGTTGAATACTTTTTTACTCCTAAATCCCTTCTTTCACTCATTCAATTATGCAGATATAACAATTCTTAGACATAAATAGTCCTATAACCTGTTCAGTCAGGTTAGAAACATACCCATAAGGTCAGACATTATATAGTGGAGGTTTAACAGTTTTCTGAACAAGTTTGAATTTCTGCTTGTTTCTTTTGTTCACAAGACACATATTAAACATTTGGTAATTTAATTAAGTTTGACTTGGCATCAGCACAGTAGCATGTAGTGTATCTCAGGAATAACTTAAAGTCTGTTGAAAAAGGAGACAAAACCTTTCAGAGAGCCAAACTGACCCTCTGAACATAAGGTGTAGTACATATTAGAAGAACCTCAGGGATCCTGTCAAGATGGCGAAGTAGGTAAACACTGTGCTCATCTCCTGTCACAACCACATCAAAATTACAACTAAAACTACAGAATAACCATCACTGAGAATCACCTGAAATCTAGCTGAACTGAAGTCCTACCTCTAAGGACGTATCGAAGAAGCCAACTGGAGACTAGTAGGAGGGGCAGAGACAGAGAATGGGCTGGTCTCACACCTGTGTGTGACCATTAAAAATTGGGAGGGATATCTCAGCTGGGGAGGTAACCCCCCACAAGAACCGAGACGTCCCAACCTTATATCAGGCTTCCCAGCCCAGGATTTCAGTGCAAGGGAGAGAAGTCCCCATAACTTCTGGCTGTGAGAACCAGTGGAGATTGTGGCAGAGTGAGATGGAGGGTGGCTGCACTCCTAGTTGCTCCTCTTAAAAGGAGCATAGACTTATTCACTGATGGACTCACTTGCTCTGAGCTCCAGTACTGGGACAGTAGCTTCCAAACAGGGACATACAGGGATGAACTGAATTATCTGACTTCAGAGTGAGGGCTGGAGGGGCAGCTTTCTCCTGTACAGAGGAGTTGGTGGAAGCTATTGTTTCTTTGTTGCGTCCTCCCACTCCCGGTGGGCAGACACAGGTGGCCACCACATCTGAGTCTCCATCAACCTGGCTAACACTGTTCATTCATCTTGATTCCCTGAGATCCCCACCCCACCCAACATTCGGGCCCACCCAAGCTGCTTCCAGTGGCTTCCATGTACAAATGACCTGTCTTGGCTCATGTTACAGACATTCCTAAAATCTCTCAAAGGTTCACAAAGCCCAAACAAGCAGCATCTGGCTTTGGTGTGTCCCATATCTGACTGAGCATCTCTATGTCCAGCACTAGCAGCAGCTGGCCTCGGTTCTCAGCTAGACATCTTAAGGTACCTCCCAGCCCAGTGCAGGTGGTGGCCATCAGCAGATTGCTCTGTGGCTCATGGCAGATGGCTCTAGGCAGGGCACTGGATGCAGCTGAACTTGGCCCACAGCAGGGCCCCTATCAGAAGGCCCCTGGGGCCATACACATGGTGGCTGGCTTCAGACTCAGCTGAAGCACTATCCAGTGCCCTCTGAGGATGACACACCCAAAGGTCAGACTAAGCAGGCCCCACTAAAGTGAACCCTATTCTATTGGGTCAGCTCCCACACCACAGCTCCTCCATTGTAGTCATGGCCAGTCCTCACAACCAATCAGCCCGAGGGTCAATCCCCCTCATTGAAGTGCAAACAGTAACCAAGGCTCAACAACAACAGGAGGGCACACATAACCCACACAAGGGACACACTTGGAGCACCTGGCTCAGGTGACCAGAGACTGCACTACTGGACCTCACAGGACATCTACTACATAAGGCCACTCTACTAAGACAGGGAGACATAGCAGCTCTATCAACTACACAGAAACAAACACTGAGAGGCAGCCAAAATGGGGAGACAAAAGAAACATGTCCTAAATGAAAGAACAGAACAAAGCTCCAGAAAAAGAACTAAACAAAAAGCAGACAAGCAATCTATGAGAAGCAGAGTTCAAAACATTGGTTATAAGGATGCTCAATGATCTCAGGGGAATTTCAAAAAGAGACAGGAAACATAAATATGGAGATAGGAAACATAAAAAAAGAACGAGTGAGAAATGAAGAATACAATACCTGAAATGAAGAACACATTAGAGGGAATCAACAGCAGATTAGATGAAGCAGAGGACTGAGTTAGCGATTTGGCAGATAAGGTAGCAGAAAGCACCCAATCAAAACAGCAAAAAGAGAAAAATTCAAAAAGTGAGGAGAGTTTAAGGCGCCTCTGGGACAACATCAAGCATATCAACATTCACATCATAAGGGTACCAGAAGAAGAGAGAAAGCAGAGTATTGAAAACCTATTTGAAGAAATAGTGACAGAAAACTTCGGTAACCTGACTAAGGAAACAGACATACCAGACCAGGAAACACAGAAAGTCCTAAACAAGATGAACCCTAAGAGGCCCACACCAAGGTACATCATAATTAAAATGCCAAATGTTAACGACAAAGAGAGAATCTTAAAAGCAGCAAGAGAAAAGCATTTAGTTACCTACAAGGGAGCTCCCATACGACCGTCAGCTGATTTCTCAATAGAAACTTTGCAGGCCAGAAGGGAGTGGTGAGACATATTGAAAGTGATGAAAAGCAAGGACCTACAACTAAGATTACTCTACCCAGCAAAACTATCATTTAGAATTGAAGGGTAATAAAGAGCTTCCCAGACAAGAAAAAGCTAAAGGAGTTCACCAACACCAAACCAGAATTACAAGGACTCTTAGAGGGACTTCATTAAGATGAATATATATATATACATGGCAACAACAACGTATCTATCAACAATTACTTTCAATGTAAATGGATTAAATGCTCCAATAAAAAGATAGGGTGTTTGAATAGATAAGCAAACAAGACCTTATGTATGCTGCCTATAAGAGACTTACTTTAGATTGAAATATACACACAAACTGAAAGTAAAGGGATGGGAAAAAGATATTTCATGAAAATGAAAACAAATAAACAAACAAAAAAATGAGTAGCAATACTTATACCAGACAAAACAGACTTCAAAACAAGACTATAACAAGAGGTAAAGAAGGACCTAGTAATCCCACTTCAGAGTATTTATCTGAGGAAACCGAATATGCTACTTCAAGGGGACGTGTGCTTCCATATGTCCATTGCAACATTTTTTACAATGACCAAGATGTGGAGACAACCTGGGTGTCCATCGATGGAAGAATGGATAAAGAGTAGGTGGTACATGTATATGGTGGAATATTGCTCGGCTATGGAAGGGAATGGGTTCTAGCCATCTGCAGCAGCTCGGATGGACCTGGAGGGTGTTGTGCTGAGTGAAGAATGTCAGACAGAGAAAGACAAATACAATGTGATTTTACTTATATGTGGAATTTAAGATCAAAATTAACAAAAAAGAGAGAAACAAACTCATAGATACAGAGAACATTTTGATGGTTTCCAGATGGGAGGGGGTTTGGGGGGTGGGTGTAAAAGGGGAAAGGATTAAGAAGTATAAATTGGTTGTTACAAAGTAGTCATGGGGATGTAGGGTATAGCATAAGAAATATAGTCAATTATATTGTAATAACTATGTATGGTGTCAGATGGGTACTAGATTTATCAGGGTGATAGACAGGAGCTGGCTTGGGGCACAAGGTGAAAAAAGGTGAAGGGACTAAGAAGTACAAACTGGTAGTTACAAAAGAGTCATGGGATGTAATGTACAGCATAAGGAATATAGTCAATAATATTGTGATAATGTGGTACAGTGTCAGATGGTTACTGGACTTACCATGGTGATCACTTCTTTAGATATATAAATATTGAATAACTATTGTGTACACTTGAATTAATATAATATTGTATGTTAGCTCTATTTTAATAAAAATCTTTAAAAAAAAAAAGAACCCGAATGAAAGATCCCAGATCACTTTTGAATAGAGCCAGTTAACTAGAGATGATGTTAAAATTCCCTGCAGGCTTTCATCCTGAGAACAGGATTAAATCTCTTGGTGGTTATTTTGCTGCTATTTATTGGTGAGCAAAGCTGTCACACAAAGGTCAAAGGATAGAGCACCACGTACATTACAGGTTTCATAACAGAGACTAGGCAGCTGATCTCAAGCTCCCCTTTCAATTTTTGACTTCCCCATCCCATCTCTACAATGTCATCAGCTCCTGTTGTTGGCAGACTGATATCATGCAAAGAGTGCTAACGCTTAGAGTTAGGAGACCAGGGCTGGGCTTTGGCTTAAATGTCTGTGATCTGTGTCCTTAGGAATGCCACTTCTCTGAGCTTCAGTTCTCTTATCTGTAAAATGGGGATAATTGTGTACATCTTTATGCATCATTGAGAGAATCTAAAAAGACAATGAACATGAAGGTGCTTTATAAACACCAAAGCAGTCTTTCCCAAAGTGCCACTGGTGGCATGTGACATTATTTTAGGTGGAGCATGGACAGATCTTTACACATTTTTAACAGTTATGTATTCATATAAATTTACATGAGAAAAATACAAAAGCATTTACCTATGATTTCACATATACCCTGTTTCCCTGAAAATAAGATCTAGCCGAACCATCAGCTCTAATGCATCTTTTGGAACAAAAATTAATATACGACCTGGTATTATATTATATTACATTATATTGTATTGTATTGTATTGTACTTTACTATATTATATTATATTATATTATATTATATTATATTATATTATATTATATTATATTATATTATGTTGTATTGCATTATATTATACCAGGTTTTATAGTAAAATAAGACCAGGTCGTGTATTAATTTTTGCTCCAAAATATGCATTAGAGCTGATTGTCTGGCTAGGTCTTTTTGTTGGGGAAACACGGTATTACATCTTAGAGTAAGACTGAAAAAGCTATTTAAAAAGTGTCTTGAATAGTGCCTAGTACATAATATGTGTTCAAGAAAATATTTGTTGAATGAATAAATAACAGTAAATGAACTTAAAGAAAAAATTTACTAAATAATAGTACAGGAAACATGCAATTTTGGCTGAAATACAGCTCTGAGGAATTAAGCAAATGTGAGGGATTTATTAGGTACATATTATCAAACATTTATTATATAGTAAATATTTTTTAAAAATCTTCAAGCTGAAAAAGTCTTGCTAACTTAAGTGCAATATGTCAAAATTTGAAAGAATGGGAATGAACGATAAATAAATAATTTGGGGTACAATGTTGACTCACCTGTGACAGAAAGAATGAACCTAATTTTCCAATAATAGTGCTCATGGAAACATCACTAAAATGAATCTCAATTTTTTCCAATGAACTAACAACCAAATCCACATTATTACAGTTTTAGTCAGTGACACTGTCTGAGGTATTTTTGTGTGTGTGTGCTTCCTTTCCTCTTCACTTTGGATAGCAGTGCCTTTAAGTACTAGAAAACTGTATTACAGGACTAGAGTAAATCTATTCTAAATGTGACAACAAATTTCATATTGATCCACAATACTTAAACAGAATTACATGTTTTGGATAAACTCGTATTTCTAAAGAAACACTGTTTAAAATCCCGTGTAACAGAATCATGTATTTGCCGCCAACCTGAGACTGCATTTGCTAATACCTATATGAAACCTGCCTTGACTCAGTTATCTGTGAATGAAAAAAAAATGTCCACAATATCCCACAATTCAGTAGAGTAAAGCTAAGTCTTACCTAAGCTTTTTACTCAGGTTAGTCTTTTTTCCTCATATTCACATTTTTGGTCTTAACTAGTTCTTCATTTTTATTCTTTCTCAAATTTTGATCAGGCACCAACTTTGTTAGCCTGGATCTTATCTTGCTTATTACTTTTCAGAAACTAGTTTGCTCCCTTTTCAAGAAGATTCTGTTGCTAGAGAGCATTGATTGCCCTTGCCGCCCCACCAGGCAAAATGCAGCCCAAATATTGTGGATATTGATTGGGTAGAGAGAAAAGGATTCATTTCCAACAGAGGTTAAGAAAACATATGAGGCAAAGGGAATATACAAAGAACACTTTCAACAGAGAATTACAGCACCAAACAATACAAACGGCTAACACTGATAAGCACGGAAAGAATATTCTTGAAAATAAAATGTTTAAACATCACAGGAAGGCATAGCTCCCAAATTCAGTCCCCAGGCTCAATTTAAGTTATACATTTCATGAATATGATGGTAAGCTGTCTCTGGTTTTCCTCCACATTGTCAAAATGTGTGTGCATGCGATGCTGACTGACGTACAGAAAGTGTGTTGTCCCAAATCAATTTGGTTATGAGTTTTAATAATGATGAGCTCTGTCTGTTTTGAATGACTATCTGGAGAGCTGCTTTGATCTCTACCTGCCCAATATAACTGTATGAAAAAAAGTCAAATTGTGAGTCTAGAAAAGGAGCACCCTACCCACTGCTTTTAAAAACACATCTTCATTTAATCAGGTAGTGTTACACCGAAATGTAGAACTTTTCTGGGTAATCAGGAGATGTCTCTATCTGTAAAACAACAACAAACGTTTCATTGAAAAGAAACGTTTTGGTGCCAATCTAGAAATAAATCCTTTCCTAAATTTGGCTGGAGTCAGACTATACATCGAATGTAAGAGTAACGAAATGTGAAGACCAACGGAAGGAGGTTCAAAGAGAGTAAAAATGCTCTACTCAGAAAAAAAATAACAAATTTATTTTTTGGCTATTACTTGAGAGTCAACCCTCTTAGGCTAGTTTATGTAAGATCAAAGATGGCAAATGATAATGACAAAATATATTTTAGAAAACAAGAACATTTTTTCTATTTTTAAATAATTATTGAAATAAGTACACAAAGATAACTGTTTCTTCCCACAGCTGTATGGGCTTAACATGTCTGCACATCATAGCATATAGGTGTAGTGCCAGTGAAAACCATTTTTCTTTCTAAGAGCTCCCTAATACTGTGCCAAGATTCAGCAGTGCATCTCTTCGGCCATGACTGGGTACTGGAACACAGCCCTGAGATTTTATTCTTGGCCACCGAACCTCCAACTACAAAGAGTTCAGGGTTGAGAGAGAAACTTGCACCATTTATTTGGAAAAAGTATAAACACCTTCCAGAATGTACTTCATTACAAACTGATAGCCAAAGTGAAAAATGTATTAGTACAATATACCACTTCCTGAACGGTATATACAAGGCACATAATATCCTTCAGGGCTGTCATGTAGCTTCAACATTGGGACAGTATTATATAGGGGTGATTCAGCCCAACTTTTCAGACTTTACAAAATCTCTACTAATTAATATTGTTGAGTGGGGAGAGGGTATGAAGGTAGAAAGTCTGAGTTTATACTTTTTAGAAACACTGGGGAGAGGAGGACTTTCAAATTCACTCAACAAACTAAGTGTTTAGAAACGCTTCCAAGTAGAACTCCTGCTTGAAATGAACAGCTGCTGTGTTTCCCCGAAAATAAGACCCAGCCGGACAATCAGCTCTAATGCGTCTTTCGGAGCAACAATTAATATAATTTTTCTTATATTATATTATATTATATTATATTATATTATATTATATTATATTATATTATACCTGGTATTACATTATATTATATTATACCCAGTCTTATATTATTAAAATAAGACTGGGTCTTATATTAATTTTTGCTCTAAAAGACGCATTAGAGCTGATGGTCCGGATAGGTCTTATTTTCGGGGAAACACGGTACTATTAATTTATAATCAGATATGCCAATTTGTATGATGTGCTGAGGTTTATAAAAAATAGTTATAAACTACTTCATTCATTAAATATATTCCTTATAAACCTTTCATCTTCAACCTGGATAAAGCATTCATAGATAATGCATAGGTAAATAATAACTAAGGTCAAATGACCACAATTCCATAATGGTGGAATCCAATTTAATCAGGTTGTCTACCGTTGGAAACAGGGATGAGGACGCTAATTTTTACTGAGCCTCTTTTGTGTGCTGGATAATCTATTTATGGCAGGCCATTTAATTCTTAAAACATTATTTTGAGTACGAATTAATATTCCCACTTGAGAGGTGAGGAGATTACAGCTGTGGGAGATGAATATACCTACCGAGGGCCATTTTGGTAACTGGCAGAGCTGGGATTAAGAGCTCGTCAGAATGCCCAAAGCCCTTGCCTCTTTCTGCCACACACCCTGCTTTCTCTGGTTCTCCGTAGACTGTGTTCCTATAGTATCTGATGTTTAGAAATCAGATCTCTTAGAAAGTAATCTCAGAAACTATATAACATTTATAATGTGTTATTTGCAATTCTTCTACATTTAATACCCCACCAAAGACTCAAAGTGCCTTTCTAAACTCATAAATTGGCCCAGGCATTTACTATCATGACAAACAGTTGGCTAAAGTATCACTGTATGGACAACATGAAGATCTCAGCCCCTGGCAGATACTGGCGCTCCAATCATACCATTGACATCTCAGTCCAGAGACTACTCAGACGACCAGAAAACACGAGCGGTGGGTGCCTGCTTTGCTCTGAAGTACTAACCTGTGATCCAGTCAATGAAATTATTTAGTTTTTCTATTTTGCCTGCTTCCAAAAAGAATTTGAAGTGGCTGCTGAGAACAAAGACTGTAACAGAAAACAAACGATAGGTTTGTGGGACGTGGAGGGTGAGGGGAGATAAGACAATAAATCTATTCTAAAACTTGAGTTAACCTAGATTTTTATCTGGTGGGACCTGACAGGATCTTGGATTCATTTACTTCGGTAGACAGAAATAGTATGAAAACCTGAGAGGCTAAGAATGTTTTAAAAGATAATGTGTAAGAAAATTGTTTAGCAAACCTTTTCCTCTGAGATACTACAAAGATAAACACTAGGGAAAATGGTCCCACACTGGCCATTTGCAAGGTGGAATTAGAAAGATCTCACTGTAGCAAATAAATTGTTTATGGAGTCAGCCTCTGTCTTTCTCTCAACTTTATGAACACGTTGGCATTGTTGCCACCGTATATAAAAGCAAACCTAATGCACTGCTTACCTCTTGAAAAGCAGTCTGGTTACTAATGTACAAGACTGTCCACCACCGCTGCTGAGGACTAAGGGATTCTATGTAAATAAAAGTCACATCATAATTGGTTCACTTGAAGAGTACAAATTTCAGAATGGTTTTACTGGAAATCTTTTCAAATAGATCATGTTTTGTCTTATCCCCATATTACACAGATATTAAACATAGTTTAATCTTTTCTTGGTGAACCACGATCACCAAGACATCAGGCAAAGGTCATCTGGCTTGACGTCAGACAGACCTGTATTTGAAATGTTGCCTTTTCTGGTGTTATAAATTGGGCACACTGTTTGCCTAGCTGGGCACCATCAAACAAGGTCTGAGGAAGCCCTTCTTTTGTTTTGTGAACTATAGGAGCCGAAAGAGCCTTTGTGAAGTAGTGCTTTGTTGTTTTTATGTGCAAAAGTGAGGTAGGTACTGAAAAGACCAGAGGTTTTTAAAAATTTTAAGTGCCCTACAGCTTTTAAGGCTGTTGTTATACCTTTCTTTTTAATGATAGATAAATAATTCATGTCTTATTAATATTTTATTACATGTCTTCAGTTTTTCACCTCTAAATGCGTGCTTTAAATTATTTTTTTCTGGATTATTAAAAATATTTGTAGTGTATCTTGAGATCGAGGATTTGATATCAAGGTTTTGAGAATGCAAAATTACAATGTCAGCCAATAGGAGGGGGGATGTTTGAATTTACAGAAATAATTTTATGCTCCCTACTAGGAATTCATCTATTGCTTAAAAGAAGGAAGAAAAAATCTGGATTTTTGAAACATCATCTTATAGTGAATGAAATGAAGCAAAATAAATGTTTCTTGGACTCCTAGATAATGACTTTTGTTTTTGTAATGTGCATCTCCCCAAACATCAGTGAGGAACTCAATCTCAGGAGTTCGCTAACACAAATGAAACAGAAGATCAGCACCATTGTTCAATGTGAAATGTGTTAAAAAGTATATGCCTTTATTCTCCTGAAGATACAAAAAGATATTTAGACAAAGCATTTGGGACTGGAAGAAGGTTTCCAGGAAAGGGAGACCATAGTCTTTTTTTTTTTTTTTTTTTTTTTTTTAGGTATGCTTTTTTAAAATGGCACATAAAAAAGACTTGGTTTCATTTGTACAGAGATTGTAAAACAGTTCAGTGTCTACATCTTGTATTTGTAGCAGTTCCATTTATATCATAAAAGCCCAATTTTGCTGTTTCTAATTATTTTTTGAATAAGCTGTCAAAAATATTTAGGTTTATCAACCTAAAGAATGTTTGTCTGGTCTCAGAGAGATTAGAGAATAAAATGTTTTGTGAATAGGAGTATGGAATTCATTTTCTTATCAAACATAGAAACATTATGCCCAGAGTGTATCCTGACAAGTATATATTAGGCATTATAAGCAACGGGTTTAAGGACCTCCTGGTCATTTGGAGAAAGACAATCCTTTTATTGTGCTGGCAAAAATGCTTTTGGTTTCCTGCCATTAAAACTAAGTGCCAGTGGAGGTCTGAGCAGAGCTGAAATAGCTTTACACAATATACTCTTTAAGAGAATAACATATGTACTTGTAAGAGTAAGTTTTATTTCCTAAGGAGATGAAAAATTATATGTTTCTTCACTATATGTGGGGAATATGCATTATTATCTCTTTCTGGTCAGATATATATATTTTGATCTACTTTAAACCTTCTGCATATTTCTTGCCTAGTGAATCAATTCTATCAATTGTGAGGCGGGGGAAAGCCCAGAAGACCTCTACTAATTTCTTCCAAATTGAATAGTAGTTTCATGGTGAAGTTTTTATTTAATTTATATGATCAGATTGTGTTAAGTAGAACCAGACTATGGGGTTAAACATTTCCATATGTTATAAAGGCCCAGAACTGTTCCTGAAAGGAGGCACCATTCTGATTTCAGACTTTACCTGCTGCTTCCAGAAACGGCTGCAACTCCACCCCGATTTTACCCTCTCCCCAGCTCTAAGGGTCACATGTAAGCATATGGAGGCGAGTCTGTCCCCTGGCACTTCCTGTCACCTGGAAGGACCCCACCTCTGCTATTCTCCTCAACTCCAATGGCCACCAGATTTTCCCCCCCAGCCACTGCCGCTTGCCTTCATCCTCCATGTATGGCATGAAAGATTCAGTAAATTCGGGAAAAGAAGGCAGAGTTAACAACATTCTGGAAATCTGGTTCCTGGGTTAGAGCCACCCTGAGCCCTAGTGGATTCTACAAATGTTTCACAACTCACCCCTTGACGATAGGACATTTTGGTGACTATAACCGTTCCCTCTTCATTTTATGCCCCAGAATTTTATGAGACCTCAATGAGTCATGAAGAATCCTAATTTCAAATCCAAAGTAACAATAACAAAAAATGATAATTGCTATCTGAACAAAGGTTAGTATTTGACAATGGATAAAGATTGGTATACCTTCCCTTCCTCTGGGCTTTGTTGACATGAATTGTGAACGTCGTCATCTCTTACTAATTTTCCAGGCCAGGAAGTCAGTCCTTTGATTTGGCCCCAGACCAAGTCGCCAACGTTGAACGTCCTTGGCCTATAATGTATCAACTCATTTGAGGAGGGGGAGTCTGGATTCCTTAGGTCATCTTCACTACTAATGCTTTTAGCGTCTGAAGGGCTAGGCACACACCCATTAATGCTTTTGGCATTAAAGTCTCCATTGTAATGGATGTAGTCTTTGACCAGAGAACTTTCAAAACTATTTGAGGAGCTTGGAGACTGCTCCTCCAGGACCAGGTCTTGCTTTGTGGTGCTTAGCAGCTCTCCAAAGCCGCGACTCTGTCGAGGTCTGTTCCCATTAATGTGTGCACATCTTTCCACAGTGTTCTCTAGTCTCTCCTTAAAACTCATCATAGTTCTTTTGTAGTTATTATACCTGAAATTTTCCTCCAGAATTTTATCTCCTTGACAGTTTCTTGGTGGTAACAGTATTGGGTGCTGCTCCGCAGGCAGAAATGGCAGTGTGGAGACATTGTTGGGCCTTTCGTGACAAGGGCTACTGTGGAGGTGGCCTGGATGATCTAAAAATTCCTCACACTTCCACCTGTTTCGCTCCCCTCCAGGGCTCTGCTCCCCATCCCACTGTTTTTTAGATGTGTGGCAACTTGCCGACTTGAAATATTCAAACCCATCTCCTTCACTTGAGTTTTTCCCGTGGTCCAGATTCCGGGGCAGCCGAGCCCCTCTTGCGTTCCTCAGCCTGCCGTCATGATCGACGTTGCCCATGTTTCGTCCATGAATGACTGCACTGACAGCACTGGGGAGACTTAATGGGTCACCAATTGAAGCAGTGAAGGCACTCATGGCACTCAGAGCTGGAATGGGGCTGATCTGAGTCGTACTGTTGACGGCAGTGGTGATGACAACCTGCATTCCTTTGCTGGCTGCATCCACAACTGCTTTGTAAATGGCATCTACGGAAGCATCGCCTTGGGCACCCACAACGAGGCCATCCTTCACCTGCTGACCAAGAGATGGGTCAATCCTTGCTTGCAACTCACAAGGCGGATCTTGGAAAGGTGGAAGTGCATTGTTCGGATTCTCAGGAAGTGCTGTGAGCCCTGGCTGAGTGCTTATTCTTTTGTTTAGGAGAGCGGCATCTTCCTGCATTCTCACCTTAAAGAAATAGACAGGAAGCAGTGGGAGAGAGGGAAAGAAAAACAACATGTTTAAAGACCTCAAAGAGAAAGACCATAATTTTAAGATGTACCAAAAGACAAACAACTATAACCAGGAAGGAACTGTGAAGAAAGAACAAGACTCAAACACGAAATAAAAAGTCATTCGGTATAGAAAAGCTTATGTCTTGATTATATTTGGGTACTGTTTCTTTGGCTGAAATCATTCAACAAATTTTTTTTCTTTAAAAATCATCATTACTAAACATTCTTTAGAAAAATGAAAGGTGAAGTAGTTGGACACAAAATGTTTTCTGGTGATGACTCCACATATGTAGTGGCATTCCAGATTTTGTAACTTGAGATTTAAAAGGAGAAAAAGTCAATCACCAGCATTGCTCAAATTACAAAGTGATCCGGATTTTAAAACTGATTTCTAATTTATTTATACTTCTACTGAATTAAGTGAAATATAAGATAAAACAAAACAAACACATATTCTTTCTTTTTTTTTTTTTAAACAATAAAGCTATTTCTGATATATCACTACATTTTTAAAGTCTTCAGATAGGGTCCTAACAACCTACTCTTCAACCTTCCCAGGTCACAGGCTGGGGGACACTCCCATGCTGTCAATAGTGACAACGGCACTCTAGAGAAGTGATTCTCAGTTGGGAAAAGGTGAAGGGAGGGAATGCCCACCAGGGAAGCATATCAATGCTCAGGGCAGGAAGGATGAGTGTAGTTTGAAAAAATCCCTGCGGATGCTCTAATTTCACCAACCCCATCTAAGTACTGCTGCTCCAGCGCTTGGTACTTCGGATTTCTCCCCAGTGATCCATCACTCCCATCCTGTCTTCATACCCTCCCGGACTAAACCTGAACCTGGGATCCATCACACATCAACCACTCTCTTGCCATTCTCCTCTTGTCTATGTCTTTATCCACTTCCTCAAGCCGGCTGCTATCCCATCTCCCGCACTATTCTTAGTAGATGACCTTAGTACAGAAAATGGAGTTCATAGGTTAAGAATGCTCATAATTCTTATACTCTGTTACTCCCTGTCTCCTGACAGCACACACTTCTCTGTAACGGTCCCAAATTGTGTCCTGCTTCCCATTGTAAGAGGGACCCCTCGGCTTTCTGAGAGTACGTCCTGCATTTATGCTTTAGATCCCAAGCCCCTCCTCTGGGATTTTGCCTCATCTGTATCCCTTCTCTTCTTTACATTCAATCTCTTCCACTTTTTTGGTCTCTTTCCTGTAGCATACAATTAGGTGCATGGCTTCCCTATTTTAAAGGTTTGCATTTAACCTACACCTACTTCGAGGCACTACCTTAGTTTTCTTATGCTCTTCATAGTTAAGTTTTTGGAAGTCTAATCCATACGCCTTAATTCCTAACCTTTTTCATCCTTCCATCCATTGCAGTCTGGCTCATGCTCCTACGACTTCACCAAAGCTGTATCCCACCAAGTGGCTGGTGACGCTGTCATTGCCAAATCTAATGGCTTATCTGCAGGCTTTATCTACTTGTTTTCTCAGTGACGTGGTGGAGCACTTCCTCTTCCCTTCCAAACTATTTTATTACGTAAGGTGTATACGAATATTTTCTCATTGTCAAAAAAGATAAAAACCTTCTTCATCATTACTCCCCACCTAACCCTGTACTTTCCCATCACATTCCAATCCCATTTCCTTTCTCAGAAGTAATCAGTCCTGGAGTGTATCCTTGCAGACACTTATTTTTAATACATTAAAGTGTGTAGGTGTATATCTAGTTGCCCTTCTTTCCTTCATTCCTTTCTTTCTCCTTTCTTTCTATCTTTCACTTAAATGGTATTATATTTTAGTTTTGTTCTGCAACACTATAGTAGTCTTGCAATCTTGTGGATCTTTCCATATCAGATTACGTAAGTCTAGCTAATCTTTTAAACTACTAGATAGATGGCTATACCATAACATATTTAACTATTTCCCTGCTGATGGATGCTTAAGTGGTTTCTAATTTTTGACACCACAAATCATGTTGTAATGAACATTCTGAATCGTATCCTTCTGTTCATATTTGCTTTCTCTAAAATTGATATATAGAAGTTAAATTTCTCGGTCAAAGAATCCAGATAAACTATCAAATTACCCTCCAACAGGACTACAGCAGCATACAATCAGACCAATAATATATCTGAAACAATCCATTTCCCCACACCACTGTCAGCAAAGTATCATTAATCTGATGGATGTATTAGTGTTGTAATTTATATAACTGATTATTCTTTCATATGTTTATTAATCATTTATCTTTCATTTTCTGTGAATTGACTGTTCACATCTATTGCTAATTTCTCAAATCAATTCTCTTTTCTTTCTGATTTGTAGGAGCTGTTTTTATATTATGGATATCAATTATTTGCTATTATCATGCAAGTATATTCTGCCAGTTGGTCATTTGTCTTTAACTTTGTTTAGAATATCCTCAATCATACAGATGTTAAAGTTTATGTATTCAACTTTTTTTTTTTGACTTCTTGGTTTTGTGTCTTTCTGAAAGAGCCTTCTCTACCCCAAGACTATAAAAAACTTCTGTATTCATTTTCTTATGTTTATTTAGTGTTACTCTTTCCACCTAGCTCCCTAATGCTCGTATATCGGGAATTTATTCAGTTTGTAGAACTAAAGGAAGACCATGTGGCTGAAGCCAGGGAGACAGTAGTGAGAGCGCGGCCGGAGAGTGAGGCAGGCAGGGTAAGCATGTTAGCATGTGGATTTTAATCATGATAGCAATGGACTAAACCCACAAAAGGGTTTAAGAGGGTACCATGATCAGTTTTTACTTATAGCTCCAAAAGGACCACTGAGATGCTTCAGGCAAAACAAAATAAACTTCACGCAAAAGACTGGACTGTTTAGCAATATTCAGTATTGAGAACTAACAGTAAGTAGAAGTGGAAGGACACCTAACTTCCCTCCTTTGTTTCTACCCCCAAAATTAAGTGTTTAAACAAACCTAGATACTGTTTTCTACTAAAGTAACCCAAGGACGGAGAGTACCTGAAAGTTCTGAAACAGACAAGCCATGGGGTTATTGTTAGCTGGGCAAGGAATTGTGGGCTGTCCTTGAAAGGCCTGGAGATTCTGGAACCCTTGAAGAAGCTGCGGCTGCTGCTGATTTGGAGGAAACATCTGATTGTTGTTTAACAGCGACTGTAGATGAGTCAGTTGGTGGTTATTCAAAGTATTGTTTATTGAGGACATGTCACCTATAGTTTGGAAAACATAAAATGTGAGTTAGTGTGATTCTTTGGAGAGCCTATGCCTATCTTTCTACCTGAGGATTCCTGAAACAAAAACTAAAAACTACACTTACGTGGTAATTCTTTTCTCTTTTTCTCCTCAAATTCTTAGTAAGTGGTAATGAGAGAGTAGTTTTATTATTTAATTTTATCTTTCATAATTAGTTTTTTGCCTTTATATCATGGAGAGACTAATCTTTGCTCTATCCATTAGCCAGTCCTTATACATGGAGCTTTAGTGTTAAAAGAAATTCCTTGAAACTATTTTTATTAGAGTACCTACAATTAAAGTTAGAAATTAGTCCTGAAATGTTTTAGCAGTCATAAGTATTTGACCAGATGATTCAAATGATCAGGTCCTGTTTACAAAACTTAGTTTTTAAGCCACAATCATCAATAATTACGACCAAATAAAACTGGGTTTGGTTGGGAAATAGGTTTTTGTTTTTAAGTAAAAGGTTGGTAACCTAAAATTAGAATACAAAAGAAATCATGGTCAGAATCATTTAAAATAAATATTACATAATCAGACAGGATTAGTTAATAACTCAATTTATATTCAAAATTCAAAGTAAACTTGTTTTGAAATTGCATTAAAGTTATTTTGAGGATGATGTCGTATAAGTTGTCCTGTAACTTGGAATATGTAAATCTATGACGCTTTTTTAGATTATTTAACTACACTGATTTCAATGTCTAATAGAACTAATTATTAAGCTATTATACAGGTGTTCATAAAATCTGGAAACATATATACATTTTTTATATACATTGAACATGCCCTTGACAATATCATGTCTATTTGCCAATGTGTCCAAACTTTACGGACACCGTCTCTGTATTCTGTATGACAGTTACCTCCATCAATCAATTGCATATAGTTGACATTATTTTCTAACTTTTTTTGTGAGAGGATAATCTACATGATGGATTTTGTGTTTAGGCCACAAAGTTTTAAAGAATAATACTGTCTGAGGAAATCTAGCAGCAACTATTGGGGCTGTCTGTTTTCCTGAACTTGGGTAAACTTTAACTTTGATTGTTTTTATGCCTTGTTTTTTATTTTGCTGGATAAGCGATTAGTTCTGTTTATTTAGGGATCACCTGGAAAAACACTTCCTCACACTATTTCCATCCACAGTGCAGCTGCTCATACTAACCCTGTGATGCCACACCAACTAAAATTCAAATAAAAGTTATTTTTAAGATGTACCTGTGCTTTATTATTTGAAAAATAAGACTCTACTTGGCTTAAGAGAATGATGGGTAGGTTAGGGTTAGGTGGCATCAGAATTAGAAGAGAAAGCAGATTAAAATTATATTTAGTATTGCTAGAATAGGGGAAAAGAAAAAAGTCATTTTCATGTTTGTATAACTATGGTTGTGTGTGGGTGTTAATTATATTTAGTTCCTTAAGCAAGCTGTGACATAACAAAAACATTTTTAAAAATAGTGTGACAAAATGGAGTTTTTAAAAAGGAGAAAATAGAATTAGAAAAACGTTTCTTTTGTAAAAATTTGTGAAAAAATTTAACTTACCAAGCAGACCTGTCCCCAGTAGAGGGTTAAGTAGCTGTGGCACCACAGAGTTACTGTTGAGTTTAGCTGGACCAGGTGTATTCCCAGCATTATTAGATATATTCAGCAATGTTTCTGCCATTGACACCACTGCTGTCCCACCAAGTGTTGAGACAGTCAGTGCTGCCACTGCTGATGATGTAGTGGTTGTGGTAGTGGTTGCCTGGGAGGAAGTTGCTATGGAAACCTCTGGATGATTAGCGGTGTTGGCCGATGCCGAGTTCAGGACACCTCCCAACAGCTGGGGATTCAAGGCCATTAATCCTGAGGCCCCAGTGACAGCTGGGAGGAACAGGGGGTTAAAAGTAGTGTCACTGCCTGCAAAGCTTGGTAAAGGGTTCCCCAGGGGGCTGGTTAAAAGGGTCTCAGCTCGGCTGTTCTCTGACTGATTGCTTGGCAAATGGTCTGGTGGGGCTGTCATCTGTGTTAATGAGGGTAAAGGGGTATTTTGCTGTTGCAAAAGATCTGAGATGGTCAGATTGAAAGATGGCAGGGGAAGCATGGCAGCTGCTTGGGTTTGGTTCTGAAGCAGGGCTGCTAAGAGCTGAAAGTGAACAGGCTGCAATACCTGCCCATCCACGTCACCGGAGAGAAAAGCTAAAGCAGCGTTTACATTCGGGTTGAGAAAACCTAAAGGGTGGAGGTTGATCTCAGACTTGCCTTCTCCTGCTGAAGGCTGGAGGATATTTAATAGATTCTGGTTTAGGAGATGCTGTTGATTCACTGGCAAAGAGATAGGTAGAGAACTGAGGAGGCTGGGGTTCAAGGGGTGTGGAAGATGGTTGTTTGAAGTGCTGTTGGATGGAAAATGAAGTGGGTGCTCCTGGCCAACAAAAGGAAAATCACTCCCAATGGGCAGCTGACTCTGCAGTGGGTTTCCAGCTGCGGTGGTGACTATGACGCCATCTTGAAGAACAGATGTTGTCTTTGTGATGGCAGGGTGGTTGGTGCCAGCTATGGCAATGGAGGATGATGGTCCTGAACTGCCTGAAATGAAAAGAAAAACACCACTTATTAATTATGGATGGTAAGAAAGATAACCCCATAAAAATACATTGATACATGTCAATTAATTTGACAATTACATGTCACCTTGGCTGATTAGAATCAGATTAATTATAATTAGAATTGACAGGACATCTGTTAATTAAACAAGTTTAACTTAATACTTCATCACCTACTTTGAAAATAAATATGTTGGAGAAGTTAAGAAATAGCTGATTCTAATTATCAAATAGCTTGTTTTTCACAGCTGGACAAAGTGAAGATGGGGGAACCTGTGCTGTAATTCATTTTAGATAACAGTAACAAGGCTTCATTTTTCAAACTATGTTTTTTTCCTTTTAAATAAGTTTTTGGTCTTTATTTGCAATACTAGTACTTGCTTTCACTGAGAAAAGGAAACAAGTATAATATGCATGAGTATAATACAGAAAATAAAAAGTACTTATAATTATTAATATTTTAATATAGTTGTCTGGATTTTCCCCATCTGTACATATATACAAATGCAGACATATATACACATTACATATTTTAACAAAATGGAATCATGATATTTTATAACTTTTTTCATTTATCAATATATTGTGAGTATCTTTCCATGTTAACTTATGTTAACTACAGAATCATTTTACTAGTATCATGTATGGATATACCATAATTTAATCAATCCACAGTTGTTGATAATTTGATTATTTACAATCTTTTATATTGTAAGCAACATTATGAAAACATTAACCCATCTTTGTCAATATGCTCAATTACTTTCTAAGGATAAATTGTTAAAAGTGAATTCCAGGGACAAAATGGTTTCCATATTTTGAACACTGTGTATACATGTTGTCAAACTGCCCTCCAGCAAAGCTGATCATATACATTCAAGTCACACATCTATATACAGTGTATGGTGGTGCTCATTCTCACCAACACTTTATCATTATTTTTTAGTCTTGACCACTCCGATAGCATAAAGGTACTTTGTATGCATGATTCCTTAAATCAGACCAGCATTCACCCAAATAGCATTCGTAATCTTGAAACTCTTAGTCAAGAGATGAAAATTCAGGGAATTTAATATTTAAAAATACAACATTTCAGTTGTTCATTATAATTGGTTTGGTTGTTCTCAATCCAAGCTGCACAATGGAATTACCTGGAGAATTTAAAAGAAAGAAAGAAAGAAAGAAAGAAAGAAAGAAAGAAAGGAAGGAAGGAAGGAAGGAAGGAAGGAAGGAAGGAAGGAAGGAAGGAAGGAAGGAAGGAAGGAAGGAATAGAACAGAAAAGCACAAAACAATGCCTGGGCCGTATCCCAGACCAGTTGAAAACTCATCGTGCGGACAGTGTGGGCAGTGGTGTCCTTTGAAATCATCCTGTTGATCCAGATGCAGAAAGAGTGGGGTGGGGAGGGTAAGAATCACATTCTGTTGAAACGGATCCTGCAATCATTTTTTCATAAAAGGTTTCCACCTAAAGAGATGTATTGTTTTATGTAATACATGCATTTGGCAAATATTTATTTTTACAAGCATATGCATTTAATTTTGTATTAAAATATTAAACATGTGTATGGTACAATGAACAATACGTGTAACTAAAAATCTGAAATAATTCAAAATCTTTACAGCTATGCTACGTCATCACAAAACATTTTATATTAGACCATGTTACCATTGAGGCCTTGAACTACACAGAAGTTTCCACAGTTGTAACTGTAGTACAAATATAAATTTATATTCTTTTTGTTTATTCTTAACAGAATAACACAAGACTTTTTCTTTTGATATATAGACTTTGTATTAATATATTTAACCACGTAGCACATGGATAGACCATATTTTTGAACCATTCTGATAAAGTTTGGCATTTATATATTGATTTTTCATTATTATATATAACACAGGGATGAACATCTTCCTGTATATATTTTCTTACCTTTGAATTTCTCCTAAGGAAAAATTCCATCACTGGCATGACTTTTATGAGAATCAAAAATAGGTAAGTGAAAGGCTTGTAATGTGTAAGAGTCTATGCAAATAAAAGTTGTCATTGTCATCATTATTACTGACATCAGTAGTTGTAGTTAGTAGTGGTGATGTGACAGTAGGAGTAAGTATAAATCAGCATATCATCTCTATAGCACGACTTCGCCATTTTTCCCAGCTTTCAAGTCTTTTTTTTTTTTTTTTCCAAAGCTCTCAGTATTTCATTTAGAGAACGAGATTAAAAACACCCTTGGTTTGAAAATGTATAAATATTTATAAAATATTATGAGGAAATAATGACTATGTTCACAAAGAGTGGGGTAAGAACGTACCAAATGCTGAAGTAGGCATATGATATACAATTCTTTAAATATTAATTCAGATCTGTAATAAAACAATCGACACCTTAAACATTTCATTGCCTCTTAAATCTTACTACTATTTCTGTAAATAGGTACTGTGCTTTATTTGCATTTGGAAACCATCTTTTTATATAAGATAACAGAAACTCTTATTTACTAGTAATCACTATGTGTGGCCTTTTCCCTAGCTGCTAAATAATAATGACATATTTAAATGTACTGATTACCCTTCCTCTCGCAACAGTCAGAGCACATTTTCAAAATACTCTAATGTGTATTTTGCAAGGCTTTGTAGGATTTCCTTAGAGGTTATTATTATTAGTTTTTAATCTTTGTTTTATAAGAGAAGCATCCATACTTAGGATTAAAGAAAGTAGCCATTTGGGGATATTATTCTAAATGTTTTCCATCTAAATATTCTGAAGAATAATTAGGAAAATACAGCCACTCTGGGTGTATTTTTGCATTACAAACAAGAAGGTGGTGAATACCACAAACTTCTTAAAGGTAATATATGGATCAAAGTCTATTTTTTATTTTCCCTAATTTTCAACAAATCCGCACAACAAACAGGTATATTCTGCTGAACAAAAGGATAGAAATGGTTATACCAAAACAAAAATATAAATGAAAAAAAAAAAAAAAAAAAAAAAAAGAAAAACTCACCAAAAACAAAATAGCCACATAATATCCAGCCCTTTCCTGCAGGCACTCAGAGTTTAGGTAAAGTGATGAACACCCATGAATTTCCTTGTCTCTCTTTTTCTTCTTTCAAATATACATTTATTGAGTACTTATTATGAACCAGGAACTTTTAAAGCTCTTTTCATATAACTAGTGTAACTATAATGTGATATGGTAAGAGCTATAATAGGTATATAACGGGGGACAGTTGTAAACAAGATGTCAGGGAAAACTAAGCAAATGGTTAACATGTGATCTGAGATTTGAGAGTGGAAAAGGAGATGTAGAAAGGGCTCCTACGTAAAAGCAAAGTAAATTTTTTATTATTTTATAAAAGACAAGGTAATAAAGTACATGGAGGATAGTAGAGTCCTATGTATCCTCAAAACAAATAAATAGGACTGAAAGTATTGTATGCTGCTTTGCCATACACCCTGGCCTTCCCTGCCATGGTTAAACGTGCTGCCTTAGACCAGCAGTGAAGAAATTTGAAATTATCTTTCTAATCCATTAAAGGCAAAGACCACTTCTTATTTCCAAGACCTAACACAGTCTCTAACACGTGGTTGGCATTGAAAAAATGTTTCTTGGTTGAATGAATCTACTAAGATGGAAAATTACACTCAATTTCTAGAAATCAGAGCATTTGCATTTGATGCTGAGTGTTTGACATGTGTGTATGTGGAGAAAGGGAGGGAATACTATTCATCTGTGGGCAAAGTAAAAATGGACTCTCCAGTGTACTGATCCAATGCCAGCACAAGGGATGTTGGAAAGGCGATGGCTGGAAGATGACAAGTTACTTTAGAAGGCTCCCAGGTGTTCCAGGGAGTTAAAATCACCGTACACCATCACAAAGTCCTCTAAGTTCTTAAAGTCACTCACTAATGCTGGGCGTCATAACAAAGGACCCTGAATTTTTATAGCTGGAGAAAAACTGGAGATTGCGTATTTCTGAACCACTTAATCTTGAATAGAAACTCTCTGGTGAACCTACTGCATAGTTCTGCATAAAAACCTTCTGGTTTGTTGAAGAATGTGGGGAAAATGTTTTCTTTCTTCCTTTCCTTTTTTTTCCTTTTTTTGGCAGCCAAGATGTGTAGTGCTTAATCTAATGAAAGGGACAGTTAGCGTTTTTGCAAAAGCAAACTATTCACTAACCATTTAGCAGTTAAACAACCAAGAGGCAGCTGGGAGCCTGGAAACTGTAAGTTGGAGAAGTCCTTTAACTGGAAAAAGTGATTATTTCATACCAGCCAGCAGCATCATGAACTGCCATGATTTCTTTTTCTCATTGTCTCTATTGCTTTTAAAGAGGTAGGGGAGAAGACTGAAAAGCCACCCAAATAAACCTTCCTGGTGCAAGATTACGTGCCTAGACACCCAATCAGAGACTGAGTCCAGTATAATGAGAAAACGACAATGGTTGCTTACCCAGTGGGGTCGATTCCCAGATATAAACAATACTCTTTGCACACACATATAATTTATGATGTGTGTGTGTGTGTGTGTGTACACAGAAATACCATCAGTAATTTTTTGAAAGACTTTTTTCCTACTATTACTAATTCTCATTCTTGAGGTTTTATCTGTCTCATTAAAAAAATTGCTTTTCAAAACAAAGGTAATGTCTACTTTAGATTTCTCTTCTTCATCACCAATGTTCTCTGAGAAAAGTCATTGTTCATATTATGTTAAACTCTTCTATGGCTGGATCTTAAGTATTAATGGTACTGTACATGTCTTCATATGTGTATGAGAGGGCATCAAGCTCACACCAAATGGACCAACAAGGTGTTTTTAAATGTCATTATATCACTTTCATCTATAGTTCCAATTTTGAATGAACACTGCTTTATGCTAGAAAATATTTTCTAAATTGATATGCCCAAATACTGATGTTTATCTGCAAAAATCAAGAACATGAGTCATAGAAAGAATTCCTTTGCCACTTGACCTTTACCATTCGCTCTGGCAAGTGTACTTGATTGCAAACGGAGTCAACGGCAATCCTTAATAAAAATGCTTCTAGAGAAAAGAGAAAATACCATACCCTCGTGAGTGTAATCAATACTATTCACTTTTCAATCCAATGGAAATAGTAAAATTTTTTCCTCTACACTTAAGAAATTGATTAAAAAATAAATTGAAAACTAATTTTTATGAGAAGCCTAGATCTTCCAACAAGACATTATTTTCGTAAGCCTCAGTAATGATGGCATGGTAATACATATTTACAAAAACATATCAATCTCTATCCTTGTGCTTTTAGATCCTCATGGAAATTCCTAGATCTCCTTCACCAGAAGTAAGCCGGAAGCCCTGAGGACTACAGATGCTCCTCAGCTTACAATGGGGTTACAGCCCAATAAGCCCATTAAGTTGAGAACATTGTAAACCAAAATTACAGTTACTACACCGAACCTACTGAACCTCATAGCTTAGTCTGGCCTACCTTAAACCTGCTCAGAACATTTACATTAGCCTACAGTTCGGCGAAATCATCAAACACAAAGCCCATTTTATAATTAAGTGTTGACTAGCTCAGGTAATTTATTGCATACAGTATCCAGTCACTCTGGCCACATAGTACACTGCAGACTATCGGTTGTTTAGCCTTGTGATTGCGTGGCTGAGTGGGAGCTGCTGTGTGCTGCCCAGCCCCGCGAGGGAGTACCATAGGGCATACTGCTAACCCCGGAAAAGATCACAATTCAAAATTCGCAGTACAGTTTCTACTTAATGTATGTCGCTTTTGCACCATTGTAAAGTTGAACAAAATCATAGGTTGAACCATCGTAGGGTAGGACCGTTGTAGTGGTTTTTTGTTCTCCACAAGGGAGGGAGGGAGAGACCCAAAACCAAAGCACTTAGAAGAAATGGGGGAAGGAATCAGTAGCATCTATAGGTTGGCGGGATTCTGTTGTCTGAATATGCTCAAGTCGACAGTTAAAATGCTTCATCAATATTTCAATTAGAACTTTTATCTCCTTATTTTGTTTAATGAGCAGAGCAAGCTGAGTTTCTAGATTATTACACATACTTTGTATCTTTCCATTGTGTACTATTTCATCTGCAGTGCTAAAACAGTGCTTAGCATATAGTAGGTGCTCAATAAATATTTGCTGAGCTAACTGCCCCATGAATATTCTAAGACAGTGTTTAGACCTATTTGGGGCTGCAAAATCAATTTAGCGTGCCCCCCTAACCAGTATATTTTGATAAATGAAATAGAAAAGAAAAAAGGAGTACATTGCATAGTGAGGGTATTATTTTGTGGAACCTGCTTCTGTTAACTTATCTAGATGAGTGCTGGGTGATGTTCTATTAGTGGGTAATAAAATCGTTTCAGTGAGTCATGACTGTCATAAAAGAAAAGAAATACAATAAGATAGGATAAGACAGCATAGGATGGGAAATATCAGAGTGCATCACATGTAGTGTTTTTTCAGGAAACTTTTAGTTATCCATTAAAAATATATCTCCAGTGGATTGTAATGCAAGTTAATTTTTTACTATGGGGTAAAGTGAAAATTAGTTTGAGAAACAACTGTGTTAGGATCAGGCCTGAGTTGCTCAGATCTGTGGGGGGAAGCCTGTGGACCTGTGTTCCAGGAGGCATGTTTCTCAGACTCTAAAGTGATGGGCGTCCCTGTGGAGCAGTGTAACACAGGAAGCTACTCTAGGGTATCTGGGATAAGTACTCTCTCCTAGACCGGTACCCATGGGTCTTGGACAGATATTCCGAACTTTTTGGACTAGCTCCTACCCCGGAAGTACCTCAGCAACTCCTTCGGAATTCTGTTGTCTCGTTCCATTTGTCATCTGTAAAAAGGTGAGATTTACGTGGAATTTACAAGAAGTGTAATTATTCGAAAATAATTTTTATTCTACTCTTTGCTTGGTTGGTGTTCATATTGTTTGATATAAGTTCCTAGATGGTGAGAACTTTATGATTTGATTTATTTAGTACTACATGCATGTGGAAATCTATTTTGTGGAAATCTATTTTGACAACATCATAGGAATATTTTTAAGTGTTATTTTTAATGAGTCAAATTTTTGTAGATTTAACAGTACTGCCTAGAATTTGGGTACTTTTAGAAGCTGCTTCACTGTTTTCAGGCCACTTGATTTTAGTAAATAATAGCTTAGGCACCTCCTAGAGAACTGAAGGATTTCTAGTGGCTTTCTAAGTGAGCTTAGTGTATTGCAATGGAATAAAATTCTCCCAATTTACACACTGGGACAATTTATTTCTTGAAAGGTACAAAATAGATCATTGAATCAGCAAACATATCACACCACTCTGAGTTCTGTTATCATCTTTGATTACACAGACTCAATGTCTAAAGTCAAACACATTTTAACTCCTTCTTTTGTACACAAGGAAACATTAAACCTGGAATATGTAAACAAAACAAGTGGTGTAACCCTGATATTAGAAAACCTTCTTACACAGCAAGACATTGTCTGTTGTAAAAATATCTTACAGCAAAGAAGAAATGGCTCATTTTGCAAAAATTTAACCAAAAGAAGACATAGATTTTTATCACAAATCAAGAATTTAATATAGTTTTAGTATTTGGTTAAAAAACAAGAGCAAAGGGCAACTTTTAACCTAGAAGCCTTGTGCATCAGATGAGGGATAAAATCTGGGCATTTAAAAATTTGGGTGGAAACACTTTTAATAGCCACTGTTATTAATTCAGACATGACCTTAAAAAACCCTGTGCTTTGCTTCAATCTACATTAGTCTACAGAAGACTAGATTATTTCTACACAAACTTCCCATATCCTGAGAGGGCTAACTTATATAGTACAATACAGCCTGGAGCATTTTTATCCCATAATCTTTTTGCACCTCTAACCTCAAAAGTAGGGAAGATAATTTCCCTTTATTTTCTTTCTGGCATGTTCTGAGAATAAAAAAATACATACAACAAAAAACCAACCTCATTACTTTGTATCTTTTACCCAAAGTGTTCTTTTGTGGTCTCTATTTCATTTTCTTATACCTACCATATCAATGGTTGTACAGAGTTTCAATCAAAAGTATTTTGTGCTGAAATAAAACTTTCTTTTCCAGAGTTAAAATATATATATATATATATATATATATATATATATATATATATATATATATACACACACACACACATACATATATATATATGTAAATTCATGAACATATATTTATTTGCAGGTTTATTTATATTCTTGCTAGTCAATGTATATCTTTGAGTTAAGGCAAATAATTATTTGAATTATTTTCTTTTCTGGTACAAACTCCTACTCTGGTCCTTCAGAGGATTATATTTTCAGGTGTTTAGAAGAGTTGATTAAACATTTTTATTAGAAAAAATAAGAGACTATAAAAAGCATTTTAAAGTGAAAAAGTTATATTTAATGATTTTATCATACTGGAGGAAGGTAAGGTTCAGTTAAAGTTAGTTAGCAGAGTAGTCTAAATCTTTTTATTTATTTGAAAACTGTAAAAAACCATAAGGCCATGGAAAGGATGGGTTGTCATGTGGATACTCACAGTGCTAGGTATTTTGCAGAGGCCCAGGGTACTGGACACTGACAGAGCTAGGTCCTGTGCAGAGGACCAGGGTACTGGACACTGACAGAGCTAGGTCCTGTGCAGAGCCCAAGGGGACTGGACACTGACAGAGCTAGTTCCTGTGCAGAGGACCAGGGTACTGGACACTGACAGAGCTAGGTCCTGTGCAGAGCCCAAGGGGACTGGACACTGACAGAGCTAGGTCTTGTGCAGAGGCCCAGGGTACTGGACACTGACACAGCTAAGTCCTGTGCAGAGGACCAGGTTACTGGCATGTGTGTTTTTTGTTCTATGGTCAGCAGGTGGGTAGCAGTCAGAGGCCTGAGGAGGCATGTGCCAGTCAATGGCACTTGATTTTGGATTCCTCTCTAAACCAAAACACCACAGGACACGTGCTGAAATTACTGCAATGCTGAAACTTGTCTCTCATCATAAACTGAAAGTTGGTTTCACAGTGCACTACCTATGGATTTCAGAACGTACCTGTACTCAGCAGTTTGAGTGTTTGCACTGAGATCAGGAACTGCGGGGTTGGATACCAGTTCTACCAGAGCTATGTTTTACAACTGGAGGAATGTCACCAAGTGTCCTACTGGTTAGTTTCTAAACGAGTTATATAGAAATATTAAACCTTACTTGTAATTTGATATCCAATAAGCTAATAGAAACCTGTAAACTTTACAATTAAAGTGTTTAGAGAGCTTTAGTGGAAAGGCAGTTTCAATACTCCACATAGAATTAATAAAGCCTCAATAGTCTTAAGTGTTAGAAATGTTTCCTATGCATTTCATATCTTTTACCTGATTTTGTTATACTATCTTTGCCTCCAATACCCATACTTGAGTTTGTCCCACAAAATTCATTTATAGGCTTAAAAAGTTTTTGAAAAAAAAATTACCAATCGAATGAAGAGTTTTCAGAGCAAGTGATTTCTCGTCTTAACTGATGTCTTAATATAACATTTTGAGCTGCTGCTTCAGAGAGTGGAAAAAAGGCACTGGGCTGAGCGGGAGGTCACTTGAGTTCTGCCTAGGCTTCGTTACCACAGAGCAGAGTTGGCCTGTGTTTACTGAGAGTCTCTCTCACCTTCACTGTGCTATCATGCTCAGAGAACCAAGGCTAGCTTCTGCCTGCCAGTCGCCCTCAAACGTCTACTGATTAGTTTGTTCATTTATTCTATTCTTTAGATTCCACATGTAAGTGAGATCATATGGTATTTGTCTTTCTCCATCTGACTTATTTGGGGATTAGAAAGCACAAATTGGTAACCACAAGATTGCCACGGGGATATGAAAGATAGTTTGGCGAACATAATCAATAATGTTATAAATATTTTGTAGGGTATCCGATGGGCACTTGTCTTCTTAGGGAGACCACTTTATGGACGGTGAGATGCCTGACCACTGCGGTGTACACCTGAAGCTGAAGCTGAATAATAATGGTCAACTACAATTTAATATACATATACATTCACAGGACATGGAGTGCAGCATAAGGAACAGTCAGTGGAATTGTAACAGCTATATAACGATGTCAGAGGGGTAGTAGATTGGGGGAGGGGGTTTAACACTTTGTGAGGGGTATAAATGTCTAACTATTACATCGTTTGGTACACCTGAAACGAATAATAATAAAAACAAGTCTACTGACATGCCACCCACTGGGAAACCCATTCTCATCTGAGGGAGGTGATACCAATTCATTAACATACAGGTCACCAAATGTGATTCACAAATGAGGGGCTGTTCTCTCGACAATTCATCTGCATTGACACAAACATTCTAATAATTGTACACTACGGTATCAGAATCCAAAGAGACAGCAAATATAACTGACTTTTGTCTAAAAGTGCATCAAAAGTTTACAGACGTGGCTTCTAACAGCATTCATGTGCTTCCATTCATTATCTGTTGGATATTTTTAAAGATGCTGAAAGAGAAAAGAGTATTTTTGACCATTAAATGCTTCAGAGGAAGAACTCATGCAGCTGGGAAGAAAATGGATTTTAGAATCAGATGAACGTGAGTTCAAATCCTGATTCAGTTATGTATGATCTTGGACAGTTATTTTACTTCTCTGAGGCTCAGTTTACTCATCCTGAAAATGGGGACAATAATAACTTAGACTTTGGAAAACTGCATAAATTAGAAATAATATAGGTACATAATAGGTACTCAATAAGAGCTATAAGTAACATTTGAGGAATAAAATGTGTTTTTCTTCTAATTTGTTACTGGTACACTAGGAATACCTAGCAAAACTTACAGAGATAGCTGTGACCATCATCTGCTATCTGACTCTGAACGCCTAGCTTTGGTGCTTATTTGATGGAGGAATAAATGGCAGTGTAAATAAATATTTAGGCTTAGCAATTACAATGACAGAAGATTCAGTGACACAGTTCACTACATATTAAAAAGAAAAATGGCATTAGAGACCTCTTCAAGATTCAGGTCATCAAAAGAGTGATATTAATTAGTAAATCTACCCATTTTCATAACCAGCAGCACATCTATGTACATGAATTAGCATTTACTTTTATTAAGTTTAGTATTTTAAAAATTCTTACTGACCTCGGTTTTTATCAAGCATATGCTTTCTGCTAGCTTACATGTGATTGGTCACATCCATATCATTACTAGACATTTATTCTTGTCCTTTTTAGCTATTTATATGCTAACACTATTCTTGCGTTAATACATTTTCACCCTGCGCGTTTTGACACTCCCAGCACTGGCAATCCGGATCCAATGTTTTACAGAGATGCATGGAACAAGAAAATACATGTTCAAGATTATATAAAGTAAGTCTAAACTTGACAATAAACAAGAATATAAATAAATGTTGGTGTTTTCCATTATAGATAAATTTAAATACATTGTTAATAAAATATATACACTTTGCAATATGAACTGAGACCTGAAACAAAGTAAGTTGAGGTAAAGGGTATCAAAATTTAAAGATATAACACAATGAGACTAACAATGTCTCATGTAAATGGTTAAAGGTATACTTAATAAATATGGTGAATTTTTAAATAATAACTAATTTTATGTAACTTTAATCTGCTCAATGCATAAGATTAAATTTTCATTGGTGGGGTATTCTCTAAAAAGGAGTAGGAGTCATTGAAAAGCTGGAAGCCTGTTTGGAATAAGTATCCTGTTAGACACAGAAAATATTTTCGTGAGATTCCTTAGACTAAAAATATCAAGAAGGCACTAATGATTTCAATTATCTTCTCCACCTTATATTCTTTTTAACACAAGAGGTCAATGAATAGTTCTTCATTAAATACTAACATCAAAACATGACACACAACACAAGTTGTGG
The DNA here is from genome assembly GCF_036562045.2 of Rhinolophus sinicus. NCBI lineage: Eukaryota > Metazoa > Chordata > Mammalia > Chiroptera > Rhinolophidae > Rhinolophus > Rhinolophus sinicus. Next base: position 138,566,208 of record NC_133751.1, on the reverse strand, counting down.
AGGATGTAAGCAGTGACACCAGGAAGACACTTGACTTTACTATCAGCAACAAAAACATGTATATAATGCTGTTCCAGCGTGGTGGTATAGAATACATACAGTCTATACATAGCCACACAATAGCTTCTTACTGAAAGCCTCAGCAGTTTTCTCATTTCCAGCAGCAATCTGGATTTTAACGCCCACGGTTTTCATATTTAAATAACACTGTCTCTACACTCATCCATTATTTCCTCCCTGTCATTTCCCACTAATCTCCCAAATCATTACTGTTGGGGTTTGAGTATTCTTTTTAATGTTTTCATGGTCAAATTTTCTGATGTCTCACTGAATTTACCTCTTTAGTGCTTCTTTACAGTTTTTTTTAATAACAATTTCTGAGGACTCTCTATTGCACAAAATACAGTTTCTAATGTGTCTACTTTAAAATAAAATCATCTCTTTCATTAATAGTGGATGAAGAGATACAATAAATTTGGGTTCAAAACCTTAATGTCCATGCTAAAAATAATGGTTTAGTTCTACGAGAAAATTGTAAAACAATGTCAAGATCAAAAATTCTGGAAATCAGGTTTTCAAGCCTTTTTTTTTATTAGAAAACTTAAATTATTACCCTTTAAAAAAAGGTAGTAGCCAATGTCCATTTTTGAATTTTCTCAAACAAATTAATAATAATTAATTATAATAAAGGATAGCAAACTAGGATAAGAAAACACATTAGAAGACAGCTTTCTATTTCATACACCTTCTAGTTACCTTTTCCTATTCATTTACCTAATTTCTGGTCAGCAGCAAGAACAGAAAATCCATTTATTTTTGCCGTTTTGGGTTTTTCAATGAGCTTCATTTACCTGAATACAAACAAAAGCTAGGGGGGAACGGCCTTTTACTGGCATAGACCAGTACACGCCTCACGAACCAGAACACCTGGCCTGCTACGGCTTCTTTTGTAGTTTACAGTCCAATGGTTATACGACCAGCTGAAAGTGAAGCATTATTCAAAATGACACAGATTGACAAGTAACGGAAACACATGGAATCCCCTCCGCTATTTTTTCCCCTAATAGACAAATCCCTAGCATTCTGTAAATAAAATTATAAATACTAAAGAAATGATGAGAATTTCACAATGGGGAAAGGATCATTTCTTATCATAATAAATATTTTGGTACAAATGTTTAAAAAACGTAGAAAAGTTTAGTACCTTTGGGTACTTTTTTCTAATAAAACCATACCTGCTTCAGAACTTGTTTGATTATAGCTGCTAACAATGCTGTTTGGTATCACTGGAGTGGAGGACGTTGAAATTCTTGACTGAGGTGGATTGGGATGTAATGAATTTCCTAAAGCCATGCCCGACTGACTGAGCATCCCACAGTTCCCGCTAGCCTGAATCTGATTTATTAAACCTGCAAGGTGGTGGTTTGGGACTGGGCTGTGACTGTGGACAAAGTTAGTGTTTGCATTGTGGCAATGCACGGCTTCCCCTCGTAAAGGTATGTTCTGTGTCAGTGAATTCTGAAGAACACTGGAGTTCATACTGGGATCTGTAAAATGCAGCTGGTTAGCAGAGCAAGGCAAAGCAGTATTTGAGCCCCCACAACCCGGGGTACTATTGCTACTCAAGTGAGAGCTTTGACAACTCATAGACTGTAGTAACTGAGACATGGAACTGATGGGAAACGAACCCTGACCTTGCTTCCGTAGCAAGTCGGGTCCAGGTTTAGGAACTGCAGAACTATCCATTTGAGACTGTCTGAGCAAACTCAACACTGTGGTAGGTGGCTGTTTTCTTTTCCGCAACGAGTCTTTTTGCTGAGACATCAGCTTGTCTCTTAGTGCTGCTCGGCCACTTTGCCCTTCACCTGTGGGGAGAAGCATGTTGGCAGTCGGAGGGAACATGGTATTTAAAGTGCTATGTCCTTCAGTATTGCCACTGCCAGCAACAGCTCCAGAACTGCTACTGCTGCTACTGTTGTGACTAGCAAGTTTGTTTTGATTTGCTAGCTGTGCTTTGGCTGCTGCTGAGAGTAAACTACTTGCTGGAAAGGAGGCAGCATTGTGCTGGTTCAAGATCTGATTTAAAGGCATTCCCAGCAAACCAGGCTGACTCTTTACAGAACCACTTCCGGCAGATGCAGCAGGAAAGGCTGCACTGCTTGGGGTATTTAGTACATTACTCATTCCAGCAATTAATGGGTTAGGGATATCCTTGTACTGATGATGTCCATCGGACTTGGTAGAAGGGCTTGATGGCATTGATGGCCTCGGGGACCCTATTGTTGACCTTGGTGACCTGGGTGGAACCTTAATACCACTACAAGTGGCCTGAGGTCCTAGAGGTGGCATCATGAAATTTCCGTGATCTGATGATGTGGAAGATGAGCGTGATCTTTGGGGCGATGCCTCAATCCTTCCAATTCCAGCCCCCATCATGTGCACTGGGGATGTCACTGGAGAAGGGGACAGGGAGGTTGAAGCTGAATGCTGAACTCTTTGTACATGACTCCCATGATTCATGTGACCAGGTTTTACAGTTGGCAAAGGGAGATTACTTGGCAAAGGAACGACAGCAGGAGGCATGCTTACATTCATCACAGGTACCTGAGAGTGGACATTTGAATGGAAACTGGTTGGATTAATGATAACGGGGTTCTGATTCACCGGTTTACTAGGAATAGGGTCAAGAATGCCAAGTGGATCTTTCTCAGATGTTAATGGCTTTTTCTGAAGAGCACAAGAAGGTGGAGGAGGGGGAGGTGGGCCCTGGGGCGGTTTGTGGTGGAACATTGCTCGTGGTATTTCCATAGTAGTTGAAAAATTACACATGGGTTTTTTCATTACTGGACTCTTTGTAGTCAAGGTTGGGGAAAGAGGTATATTAGTCCTTCCAGCCATTGCACAGGATGACTGTACAGGAGAACCATGTAGCATTACTGAAGATGGAGAAAGAGGAGTCCTATTCAGGTGAATGGGACTAGAATTGGGAGCTCCATGAAAACCAGGATTATTTCTTGGGAAAACATCAGGGCTTCCAAGTGGGTCAGTCCTCGGAGAGATTGAACCATCTCCATAGATCTGGGAACCTGACGACGCCGGGCTGGGCAGGCCTCCATGGCTGCCACGGAATGGAGATTTCTGTCCGTGTTCACTGCTGCCCAGTCTCTGCCGGGGATACACAGGGTGGAGTTCTTGTTGCTGGTTTCCAGGCAGTTCTTGTACATACAGCCTGCCCATGGCATTGGATGATCCGATCATTAACTTGAAGGGATTCTTACATTCAGGCATTACAGAATTTGTAATTCCTTCATGAGACTTATTTCTTATAGATCTTGGAGTTGGTGCCCGTGAAGGTACTACTGGAGTTGCATCTGAGGGGAAAGAGGAAAGAAGTTCTGTTAGTACTCTCAGTTCTTTTGTCACTGGGGTGGGTGAGGGCAGGGGTCGGGGAGGGAAGGAGGGGTGGAGAAAGAGAGGGCATCTGGAAATAGAAATTTGCAAACAGAAGCTGTACCTCTCTGCAACTAGGAGTTCTGCACTCTACATTAAACTTTGATTTAAATAAGGCACCTTATTCTCCCTTCACTAAGGTTCTCAATAACTGCTCATCATGCTTGTTGGCCTCTTATCTGTGGAGAAAGGATGACGAGCTGAAGCCGTCCACACTGACATTAGCCATTCTAATCACACTTAGAATATGCAAAATCAAGATTGACAGCCCAGATGGAAACGGCGATATTACTCTCTTGTTGGATTTGAAGTTTTTAGGAACACGGTACAAGAGAAAATTAGCATCTGTGCGGCATACGATTTTCTTGGGTGTTTTAAATGAATTGCCATTTTCACCAGGAAATCTGTTATCCTATAAATGTTTCTGTTACCTACTGAAACCTCCTCAGGACACCTACAGAAACCCTTCCTTATCCCAACATTTTCAAAGTGAGAGTAAAAGAGTCTTACTTTTTGTGAATTAAGTGAATGGGATTTGGAACCTTTTATAATGGGAGTGGTAATAACAGTAAATGCAGTAATACTGCAGTCATGCCTAGTTTTTACCAGTATCAAGCCTGTATCACTGTAGTTTCTTTGCCGTTAACCAGTCATTGCTGTAAAAACAGTTTTAGTCAGCCAACTTAGGTAAAAGACTGCACTTCTTTTATTAGGATAGAATTCCAATGCAAAATTTAGTCCGATTGCTAAATCTTTAGTGCTGGGTTCCAACCGAGTGTTCTCCTTTCAGAGTGCACTGCTCCCTCACTGGCTGTTTAGAATCCTTTTAGTTCCTCTGGAGATCAGACAGAATACAGGCAACAAAAGCAAGCTGGCTCGTTAGACAGAATTTTCACTCTAACTTGTCAGAATTTTAGGTTGAAGTTTTTTAGCCCCTAAGGATGTTTAACTATTTTATAAAGTTGTACCTTTTAAAACAGGGATAGCACATAAAATTCATTTCATAGGCCAATTGCTATCAACTGGGTGGTGGCTGCTGAGAGAGCTATGTTGAAAAGGAGACTGAGCTTTAGCTGGGCTCCATGAGTCTATTATAGGAAAAGAGATGAGAGTGGTACCATTCATACTATATAATGGCCACCCCTATCCTATTACAACATATTGGCAAGTGTGCTCAGATTCATTTGCAATCAGAGGTATATGTGTGTATATGTATGTATGTGTATATATATATGTATATATATGTATATGTGTGTGTGTGTGTGTTATCTATCTATCTATCTATCTATCTATCTATCTATCTATCTATCTATCTATATAATTGCACATTTAAGATAAATACACTTCTCCTACCAATAGTATACCAAGGTCAAATCACATCATAATAATTTCTAACACAGTGGTTCGCCACCTTGGATACACAGAAGTCTAGGTAGGGTGCGTTCAAGAAGTAAGAGAACATATATTTTTCTTGGGAAATGTGGGTTTTTGGTCTCTGGCATGGTGGAGATGCTTGATAGAGTGATTTCTGGATATAATGTATGAAACATTGAGAACCAGTGATATCAGAGACTTGCAGCATATAAATGCAAGTGAACTTATTTTCTTGTTAAAAAAAGATTTTTAAAGTTTGTAATAAAAGAATATATGAAAACAGTTGGGTACTGTGCCTTGACATATAGTGAGAACACAGTTCTTTGTATTAGTATTATTACAAGATTGACAGTGTCCTCTTCAAAAACAAAACTACGGATGTGTGTCTTTTCTTGGGTATTTATATAATTATCTACAGTTCAGTGGTTAAAAACATAGACATTTGCATTTTTTATATTCCACAGAATTTAGAAAATGGCTGTGGCTTAGAAAGGATTTCTTACATACCTGAGGAATAATAGTCACCACATTTAAAATAACAGGAGCACTAAACAAATAAAAGTCACGTTGCTGTTATGTTACAGTGAGGAACGAAAATATTACAGGAGTTGGCAAATGTAAATGCTAGGCACCTACCAAGGGCTTTCAATGTATACTCAAGGAGACATTTCAAAAGAATAAGCAGAAAGTAAATATATATGTTTCTGTATGTAAAATAGAGGTGAAAACCATGTGAGTCTGAACTTTTAATTGTTTAAAGCTCAACCTTATATATAACATAGTTTAAAATTAGGAAATTGAAATACATGCTGCCATGTTTCCCCGAAAATAAGACCGGGTCTTATATTAATTTTTGCTCCAAAAGATGCATTAGGGCATATGTTCAGGGGATGTCTTATTTTTTCATGTATAACAATCTACATTTATTCAAATACAGTCATGTCATCTTCTGGAACATCGTCATAACGTATTAAATGTGTCCGTCTGGCTGACGATCTTAGTTGGGTCTTATTTTCGGGGAAACACGGTATGTCTGAAGCTAGTAAACGAGGAGCATTTAATCCAAGAAAGTATACCACTTTAAAAGGGGGTAGAGATAGACCTCTTATACCTGTACTAATTAAATATTCACCTTTATTTTCAATACTGAAATTTGTACGTATAGGGTATGACAAAGGACCTAGATCAAGATTCTGTTAAGGTCATGAAAAAGGCAACAGGGCAGACTCTGTAGAAAGAGGTAAACCTGTGATATAATGGCACATGAGAAGAGCAGCAGACATGAGTGTGTGCAAACGCATGTGCAAGGTAATAAGCAAAAATGAAAACAGTTACATCAAGGGGGCAGGGTAATGGTAAATTTTAAATAATTTATTACTATTAAATCTCTTTAGATTGTTGCAATATGTTTTAATTAAAAAATGTAGCTCATTAAAAGAAAAAGAAAAATCCCTTAAAAGATCTTTTTTCTTACATACCTTAGTGGAGCAATTGTTTTCCTGATTAATCCTGTTCCAGTTTAAAGGTTAGAGGGTTATTGGAAAGGTTATTGGGAAGCTGCCAGCAGCTGCCATATTTCTCTCCCACCCTCGTCACAGGAGTTCTAAATGTAAATCTTTACCTGTATAATATCACAATCACTCCTCTTTGCATCTGAAGCTGCCGATGATTTGGCTTACTCTTCTCAAGTCAGACTAGTTTCCACATCATCACTTCTACTCATTCTGGACAAAAATTGTCTTATTTTCCTCATATGTCTAAATCCTACCATTTTCTAGGGTTGGTCCAAATCTGAGTTCTGCAATAAAACCTTCTCTGATGACTACAGGTTACACTCATCAACCCTGTTTTTCAGAAATCTGCAGAATAGTATCACTTACCCTTCATAAACAAATGCTTTGGCACTTGGACATATTTTATCCTGAATTTACTATTCAAGTGTTAAGTTGATTGTAATATTTTGGAGGGAGTTAACATTCTTGCCCTTAGAAAAAGAAGCTCTTTCTCAAAGTATAATTCCACAGATTACATATTAATCGTAAAGGGAAGGAGTACCTTAACAATGGAGAAATCAGATGGACATAACTATAACCAAGCAATCAAACTAAATGTCATCAATATGGGATAAATGGACAGTATGTGCCTTTTAATGAGGACATAACATCACCCATGTAGTATTCCTAGGAAAATGTGTTTAACCTGAGTATAAATATGAGGAAACAATCAGGCAAATCCAAATTGAAGAACATCCTATAAAACTGACCTAGATTCTTCAAAAATGTCAATGCCATGAAAGAATTAAAAAGTCTAGGAAATTGATGTAGATTAAAAAAACGTAACAACTAATTATAGTGCACAATCTTTAATTGCATCCTGGATTAAAAAGAAAAACTATAAGAAATTATTAGGACAACTGGAAAAATTTGAATGTAGACTGCATATTAAATAATATTATATAAATGTTAAATTTCCTGAATGTGAGAATTCTATTTTGGTTTGTCAGGAGAGTGTCCTTGTGTGTCGAACTATTTAGGGGTCAATTGTCATAATATCGGCAACTTCTGCAACAAAATCTTCATTGGTGAATCCAGGTGACGGGGTACAGGGGTTCCCAATGAGCTGTTCATACACTTTTTCTGCAGCTTTGAAATTTTTAAAATTTTTAAAAAATGAAAGCATGCATGAGGAAGGCAATAAAAAGTCCCTGGCAAGGTAATATGTTAGTAGGTGCTCAATAAATAGCTATTAAATGATGGAAAGAGCAACACTGCTAGTTGCATTTAAGGACTTGATAACCACACATTCCAATACAGCCCCAGGAAAAAGGCTACATTTGTTTCCTAAAGATCTGTGTCACTTTCTCTCTTGTTAGCTCAGCTCTACATACTTGCATAGCACTTGTATGTGCTAATCGGTGTTTACTCTAATTGTTTAACTAGATGATTTGGATAGGAAATTATGGGACACAACTTCCTAGAAATTTTTCAGAACAAATTTGCTATTTGTGATAAAATGATAAAACATTCACAACGTTAAAAGGCTTGTGCATGTTTGAAGAGTGAACTTGGAAAATGCTTGGCAAAGTGATTTCTCATGACTCCTTCCCTAGGAGAGGATTGAGGGAGGAGAATTCCTAAACCCTTCCCCATATTACATACTTGTTCCTCCTCCGGGACTGGTGAGCACCAGAGAAGGATGTGGGGCTTCCATGCTTTTATGAAGTGTGGCCACCGCAATGATTTTTCTTTTGTGTATGCATAGCTTTGTGACATCTTCATCTGCTTTCACATCTTCTGCAGTCCTCTGTTTCACAGCAGCTCCCGGATCAAAATTAAACACCTGGAAAAACGACACCCTTTGTTTAGAATATGTCTGTGAAAGCACTAAATTAAAAGATGCTTTGTTAAAAAAAACATTTTGTGCATAGATTAAGCCATAAATTGAAATAAAACTTTCTCACGTTTTTAAATTTAAGAAAAGCGACTTTATATTAAACTTAATAAATCTGCTGAACCCATCGTTTTTAGTGGCAAAGCAAATAATGAAAATTATCCTAACCCTAAAATAGCCAAGATAAATCTATGGAAAGGTATATTATCTGATAATGTTCCCAATTCTAGATGCTTCCTGATGTTTTAACAATATAAAAATAGATGAAATATAGTTTCAAAATGCTAAAAGCTGACATTTCTACATTCCAAGTTTTTCTTTGGCTTTATTTTACTTCTATATTACCTTTTCATCTACTGAAAATAATCTATTTCTCTAATTTAAAAAAAGTCTTATTTATTGTATATATATATGTGAGCTGTTTCAAATGCCTCCCCCCTTTTTTTGTGGGATGAGGTGACACACAAATAAAAAGGAAAAAGATGTTTATTAATCCTAGTTCTAAAATTAGCACTATAATAGATATTCAGAGAACAATGACCTGTTTCTATATAGCAAGTAATATTTTATCATTTAAAACGATTTTACCTTCTATATTGCAAAGGAGCAAAACAGTTTCATGTTTTGGCTAGGAGGGTTCAGCTTTGTGATTTTAGAAACATTTGTGGCAGATTTATTACACCAATGCTAAAAATAACATTGCAGATTGAGCAGTTAAAGTACGGAAAAAATATTGCACTATCAAATGCAATATTAAATGGTGAGCATAGGTATAGCTGTAATATAAAGGTGCAAAAGAGGTTATAATGAAACATTTAATATGAATATAGGTTTGTCACCTTTGAAAATGACTGGGATTTGAACTATTTTCCATAATTATTAAGCATTTCAAAATGCATGCAAAAAGATATCTAATGAGATAAAGACTTTAAAATGCATATGTGATTGAAGAAGTAACATAAAAATGAAATGCCAAATGAGAAAAGCAAATATATGAAACACCTAAAAAAAAAAAACACAGAAAAAACTACTGGTAGATCTGTTGTGAAATGGTTACCTTGGGAAGAATAAGAGGACATTCCAAGCCACACTTGCATGTTCCGTCAGTAAGCAGGTATGTTTTAACCTGCTCCAAGCAAGATAACAAAGACCCACTGGGACTGTAAAAATAGTTTAACAAAACATCAGGAAATAATTCTGACTGTATATAGTATATAAAAAAAGGCATAATTTATAGTCTTACTGTCTTTCACAGGATAATATTTTCCTACTAAGGAAAAGCATTTTCTTTGTCAATATTATGTTAGCTACTAAATTATAGCCTTTAGCATTATTGCTCTTTCTTTTGAACCAAAATATTTCTCAGAAAAATACAGATCTTCATAGAAAACTAAATAAAAGTATTTTGAAAACCGAGGGTAGACTAGGATGGGGAAAATGCTATTCTTAAGAAAGGACAGAAGCAGGCCAAAAAGGAATAAGAAATCTACCTGAAAGTAAATCGTTACCATTTTAAACCAGAAAATCTATTCTTAAAATTGTTTGAGGAAAAACTGAAACTTAGGAACACATTGGAGTTCAAACCAGAAAGTTGGTAAGTGTACAACAGGTGGAGCTAGCAAGTTCTTTCCTTTAATCTTGAAGTCTAGAACCAAATTATCCCTATGTAAAAATAGATTTCTCTTTTTTCTCCCTCATCAGGGTGTTCCTTTGAAGATAGATCAGTGTGGCCCAACTCAGGTTACACTGAAGAGCCAAACCTTACTGACAAAAAGAGAGGAGACAAGCAGAGATGACAAAGGACGGGGAACTCTCGTGGAAAAGGTGTTTTAAGTGGAGGAAAGGTACTTCGCAAGTCTTCTGGCTGGTAAATAGACAGTGCTCTCAATGTGGTTATGCTCTGGGTCACAACAGTATGCGAATACTGAGCAAATTCAAGTCTACAGATTAGGCACTAATTCAGATGACAGGACAAGTCTTTTATTTTTATTTATAACGAGGGTTAGTTTAAAATGGGCAATTTGTATTTTAGGACTTTTATTATTAAAATATTGAGTTTTACAATCTTGAAAATTATCATGTAGTTCTCATTCAAGAATATCTTTTATTTATAACTATTTACCAAAACCTTCACTTAAGCCTTCTGATCAAATTGGATTTGACCAGATATAATACTCTCTATTTCATATACAAAGCATTACAATAGGGGTAGACTATTCTGCTCCTATAAAAACACAGGTAGTTTTGCATCTATAAACAAACCAGCTTTAAAATGGTTCTATGAATTGGCAGTTCATATTTTATTTATGGATGACCATATCAGTGATTTATGCTTGTAGAAAATCTCAATTAAAATCTTCAACTTTGTCAACACACTCACTCATTTATTTATGCTAACAAATTTTTTCAGACGATAAGTAAAGACTAATAATTTCCATATTATATAGACTTCAGTTCCACCCTAGTGGCAGGAGCCAGATGTTTTTCGGGTCTGCTAATTTAAATGAAACAAAATTACCAAATAGTTATCATGTGAAGAATTCACTGTGAAAAACTGTCTAACATTTTACAGTTAAAGAAAGTATACAGACTGAGTCCTAGAGGAGTTTAATTGTAAAATTAAACCCGAAGACAAAAATTTCTGAATTCTATTAGTACTCTACTCTAGACACTTTAAAAGTAGTTCTTCTCAGTCAGTCAGTCGGGTTCATTCCTTTAGTTGTACCTCTTAATTAACTTTTGGGAGTAATAATTAATGTAAAAGATAGTTACAAGTCTTATGGCACAAAGCTAAGAAGATTGGAAGCAGGTGGGAAATTTAATGTGCAGCCTCAAGGCCTCCCCGAGGCAGGAGGCACCTGGAGACTACCCTTAAATTACCGGCAAACTGCACACTGAGAAGAGAGCTGTGCAAGGAGGGCTCGCCTCCTATATATGTTCAAGTAGTGATTTAACTAGTTATGTACAAACCAATCAAACCCATGCAGGCTTAATTTATTTGACGGTTTTTTTTCTTATCTGGCAAAGTTAGTTTCCAAAATAATTCGTAGTGTATGGACTCGGATTTGGAGAACTCACACTCATAGGGAGTCAAGTCTACCTAGACTTGGAAAATCATGAACAAGATAACTGACAGATGCCCAGACTTGACTTGGTTTAACTTAATTTTCAGCAGTCTGAAAACCTGATTTATCTTTCACAGAGAGAAAGACGAAGTAAAAAAAAAAATAAATGACCAAGATTTTAGAGTCATTTGCTCTAAGCTGAATGTACATTTGCTCCTTACAGACTAGAGCAATCATAAATACGGACAATAACACTGATATCTTGGTATATTATGTTAATGACAAAGTAATTCTGGCATTTAACAGCATTGGCAATACCGTGTTTCCCTGAAAATAAGACCTAGCTGGACAATTGGCTCTCATACTTCTTTTGGAGCAAAAATTAATATAAGACCTGGTCTTATATAAGACCGGGTATAGTATAATATAGCATTACAATATAATATGATATGATATGATATAATATAATATAATACCAGGTCTTATATTATTTTTTGTTCCAAAAGACCGTTAGAGTTGATTGTCCAGCTAGGTCTTATTTTCAGGGAAACAGGGTAGGAATACTTTGAAAAAGGTACCCCACGTGCACATCTTATCTACCGGGGGATAACTCCACATTCCCTGCTTTCTTATCCCTTCACTCCCATTAATATAGAGCACATCTTTAATATTACAGAAACAAAAACGAATGTGCAAAAGAGTTTCAACTGGTAATTAAGTTTACCTCAAGAAACACCTTACATGAAACAAACCCAGGATAGAATCTGAACTGACTCTTGAGTTGTTATGGCATGAAATCATTTGTGTTCATATAATGGAAAATACTTCATTCATACAAGTACATCTTTGCACAAATGGAGAATTCCATTGAGCAGAGATATGAAGAAACCACACTGAAAGTAATAGCACTAATGTAATGATGCAATGTGGTATCTTTTAAAAAAGTTCTAAGCCTATTTATAATAGTTTATTACATCACAAAGAAAGATTTATGGCATCCTAATTTTTTATATACTTACTGATAAACCACAAACTGAGGAACTTAGATGTCAATTACTTAGTAATAAGACTGAAACTTCTTGCCAACAGTTGTTATTCCCCTCAGCTTGTTCTACAAGGAATACATGCCATACAAATTTAAAAGAGCAGGTATTTCCATTTTATTTGTATGTTTTTTATGTGTGAGATGAAGCGCCATCTCCACCATGACTTTCTCTTTTACTATTACATTCAGGGAAAAGATTAAAAACTGCAAAGAAAAAAGGAGGTAAATTATTTTTACTTAATATTAGGCATTAAGCAGTCTAATAATTAAAACTGCGTAGTGATAAAAACACTCAACCTTACATCAGAAAAGCCAAGTGAAGCACTATGAAGGAGAGAATAGCAGTGTGAGGAGACACTGGGTCTATTTCCAGGATTTTACATTTTCCTGTGAATGTGGTAATGATGCCTATGTGTTTCTTTTACAAATCTTCATATTTTTCTTTATCCTTGTTACAGAGATAGCAGAATGACACCTTATCTAAACACAAGTAATGCATAAAAATTCTCTTATAACCTAAGGCAATTTACATTGCAAAATAGTACAGAATAAAAAACACTTGAATATTTCTAGCACAAAGATCATTTATTCAAATTTATGTGAGGTGGTGTCAGTCATATTTTGCTCCCTCAGAGGAACAGACTCGACCTCGTTAATTTTGGGACTGCGAACTTGGAGGTAGCACAGGTAATAATCAGGGCTCACCTGACATATAGTACTCCATTGTGATCCACGCGGCGCTGCCAACCCACAGGAACCTGTATCGCTGGAAGGCCTCCATCCTTGTTCCCTCCGTCACACTCCTTGCCTCCATTCATTTTCTGTGTCTGCTTGGGACTCTCCAAAGATATCAGCAATAAGATGATATCCTTATATTACAGGGCATGATGGCCTTCAAAAATGGCCAGTGCAGCGCAGTGGTTCCCAGACTGTACAAAATGCATTGGGAAGCTTCAGCTCAGTTGGGAACCAAGTCCTTGAAATCTGCCATTGTGGAAAAAATCAGTTTCCCATTATAATCTACATTAAATAATGAATATTTAATTCTTAAGGATGGTCTACATAGGTAAAAAGGAGTGCTTATGACTAAGGAAAATCATATTCACCAATGCTGGTACCTGTCTGAAGTAGGGTAGGGGAGGAGAGTAAAGTTTTTAGTTCAACATTTTGTCTTGAACCTTGATGTTGGACTAAAATAATCTCTATTGTTTAGAAACCGGTCTCATTTTTACAGTGTGAGTCGGTTAATATTTCCAGGTACTACCCGCCTTTATAGGCCACATTCTTTAAACTTTCTCTTCATCTTCCAATCAGAATCCAAGATGTTGCAGGTTGGTTCATCTGATGTTTTCATGTCTTCAAAATTCCAATAATGTATCCTGAAACATATGTAAATATGTAAACTGCATATTTATGTTGAAAAACTGGGAACCTGCACACTTTTAAAAACTGAATAAACTGCTAAGTGTACCAAACCATTTTGATGTCTTCTGCCATCAAAATCATGTGACAAATTCAACTTGTTTCCTTCTAACTTGACCCACTTACTCCAGTTAAATCAATTAGCTTGCTCTTCACCACATGCAACTTTCTAATTATTAGAGATAGACCCATAACTATAGCATCACACACACACACACACACACACACACACACACACACACACACACACACCTTCCTTCTGACTCACAATAAAAATGTATCTATCAAAACCTCTTATGACCTGACAGTTGGAAAGTTATGTGTTAACCCAATCACATTTAGTTACTTCTTAATTCTACATACCCCTATGATTTACTTTTCTAATTACCATATTGGTCTAAAGAAGAAAAAGTTTGTTGTTTTTTTAAAGAAAAAATTAAAACGAAAATAACTTATAGTTCATTTCCAAATACAGCGACGATTTGCCCCCACTGTTCTTGAATATGGTGGGAATTACTTTATAATTAAGATTTACAAGCTCTCTTCTATTACGGGGTACGCCCTTCATTCCTTTATTGGGTCACAAAGTACTGTTCGGGGAGGACATATTGGCTTGAAACAGCAGCAGTCAATGCTAGTGTGGAATGCTTATAAGAGGTCATCTTAATGGAACTGTTAAATAAAAAAAGATGGCACATACATTTAAAAAAAGATTTAGTATGTAATCCTTGCAGAAAATGTTATGTCACAGTTGCTGGCGTTATTTATTGTGGTAAACAAGCCTTTTTATAATCAATTTAATATACAGTGTGTGATTACCTTCTGGGTAATTACTCATGAAGATGAATAAAAAATTGTTCTAATGTTATACGAGTGGGACTTATAGTTTGTGAAAAAATTTCCAGTAACAGCATCATCCACAGAATCATAATAATTTACATCTCAAATAACTTAATCAAGTGAAGGTCATATGCTCTCGAAAACTGTTAAATGACTTAAGATTCGTATGGAAGTACTAAAACTGTTTCAAAAAATTCAAATAAAAAGTTAATATTTTAAATAATGTTTAAATATGCATATATAACAATCAACAAATTAAACGGTGTAAATAGATATATAACTACTTAATCTACATTCCTAAACCTCTACATACTTAAATTAACTCCAAGCCCTTTTTGGATCTCTTCATTGGGAAAGCAGGCGAATGCCTTCTAGTAAAGGGCGTCATGTACTCAGGCACACATCTTATTTGTGCGCTTGGCTCTGACACAGATTAAAGGTGTTGGAATGAAGCCTACCAGGTCTGACAATTGAGTTTGTGAACTTGTTGCAACGATGTTGCTAACCGTTTTTTGGTATCAGAGGGATTATTCATTATGAATTTGTACCAACTGGACAAAGAGTTAACCAAGTTTACTATTTGGAAGTGCTGAAAAGCTGCGTGAAACAGTTAGAGGACCTGAACTTTTTGCCAACTATTTATGGCTCCTGCATCACGACAATGCACCAGCTCACAGAGCACTGTCTGTGGGGGAAGTTTTAGCCAGTAAACAACTAACTGTATGGGAACACCCTCTCTACTCACCTGATCTGGCCCCCAATGACTTATTTCTTTACCCTAAGATAAAGGAAATATTGAAAGGAAGACATTTTGATGACATTCAGGACATCAAGGGTAATATGACAACAGCTCTGATCGCCATTCCAGAAAAAGAGTTCCAAAATTGCTTTGAAGGGTGGACTAGGTGCTGGCGTCAGTGCATAGCTTCCCTTCGAAGGTGACCATAGTGATATTCAGCAATGAGGTGTGTAGTACTTTTTGTAGGATGAGTTCGCGAACTTAATTGTCTGACCTCTTATACTCATTTAGCTGAAAGTCGGGGAACCGTGGGTATGGGTGTGGGAAACATTGCCAGGCAATGGGAAAAGCAGCAACAATTTACTGGGAAAAATATGGGGTATAAAGAAGAGTGCCAAGTACTAATACTCACAACGGTGTCTCAAGCTGGTAATTTGCATTACTGGCCCCACTGCACTGTGTCTATGCTTCTCACAGCAATGACCCATTTGCAGGCATAAAGTCCCATTTCTGCCTCCCATTCACTGCACTTTAACCTTGACCGCGGCTGATCATGTATGTGTTTATTCGTATTTCACTCAACAGTTACTGAGCAGCTACTATGTACTAGGTACTATGTATGCCATGTGCTGTATTATAATGATGGTAAGACACCACTTTATCAAAAGCCCAGTGTAATGTTTGGCACTAAAGAGCTGCTCAGTGTAGAAGAACAGAAAGGAAAGAGGGAGGGACAGAGAATTAGCAAGGAAGGGTAAATTCCTCTTTCTCAAGGAGTTCCCAGCCAAGTGGAGTACCCAGTCCTAGTGAAAGATACACGAATATTCTGCCATCGACTTCTGGTTTTGTCAAGTAGCAACAGACTCTGACAACTGAACCTGTTTTTAAATTTTTATTAATAGTCCCTTTTCATAATCATTTTATTACCTCACTTTTCCTAAAGAAATCTATTCAGTGGTCTCTGATCATTAGATTGGACCATTTCTCGTTTTCTCTACTTTTGAGTTTTCTGGACCATTTGATGTCTTTTATTTTCTTTCTTTCTTTCTTTTTTTTTTTGTCAGCCTGCTCTTACATTGACTCCTACTTCCCCGAGACTTGCTGGCTTGCTCCAGTAAGTAATTTGTGGATCTGCCAGATAGTAACAGTGGAGTGATTCCTGTCAAATATCTCCCTCATATTTCAGCTATCGAAAATCACAAATATCTGATGGCTGGGTTTTACTTAGACCAGAAGTTCTCAGAGCATGTTTCTGGGACAAGCATCGTTATCATCAATAACATCTGGCAACTTGTGAGAAATGCACATTCACAGGCCTGACCCCAGATTTACCGAATTAGAAACCCTGGAGGGCAATCTATTTTTTAACAAGTGCTCTGGGGGATTCTGATGCACGCTCAAATTTAAGACCCACCGGCTTAGCCTGATTCCCTTCCCAGGACATGGCCAGTTTCACATCTCTATACCTTGCAGGCAGCCGGCCTTTCCTTCCTTTTGTCTGTGGGAGGATCATCCTTTTTTTGCTGATACTACAGCGTTCTAGAGGCAGCTCAATTTTAAGGGCCACAGGACTCTCTCACATAGCAGAGGTCCAGTACCCATACAGTTATCGTTTATTTACAAGTGGCACTGATTTTCTCAACGTTCATTTTGTGAGTTTGGAAAATACAGAGTAGTTTGAAGATGAAAATAAAAATTGAACTGCAATCTTACTGTTGATTGATAACCACTGCAAACATGGATGCACCTTCGTTTAATCATTGTTTTTAGAAAATCTTAAAAGAACAGATTAAAAAAAGAGAGTTTCATATAATAAATAATGAACTATGGATCCAATTGACAGTGTAAACATTTTGTCAGTTATGCTTATTTTTTAAATTAAAGACTTAGAAAACATTACAGATGAAATTAAATACTATCCCCTTCTCCCACCCCATTTCCCTTTTCAGTTCTAATCCACTCCCTTCCACCCTAAAGGCAACCAGTATCATGATTTTTGTCTGTATCCTTCCAGGCTACGTTTTCATGTTTATTCCTCATATGCATACATATATGTAAATAATATTTGGTATTGTTATATGTGTTTTAAAATTTTACATAAATACTATTATACATATGTATCATTCTGCAACTTGCTTTTTAAAAGTCAACATTGTTTTGAAAACTCTCTGTTGAGATATATCGATCTATCTCTGCTGCAGATATGTTGATCCAATTCATTAATATTTAATATCTGAACAGCATTTTATCATATGATTATACAACTAAATATTCATCTGTTGGTATATCAATCATATTAATGTTTGGTTGTAGGGTCTGCACATTTTCAACTTCACAGGCATTGCCAAATTACTCTTTAAAGTAGTTGTACTAATTCCAGTTTTTTTCTATGTATAAATGTGTCTTTCTCCTTTAAATATTGAGTCATTACCACTTGGTACTTTATTTTTGTCATGAGCATTTTATTATGGCATTATGTTTTTCCAAAATATGGCTTTTACTTGCTGGTTAGAATTTTCTTGGACAGGTGTATATAATTTATTTAATTACATAGATTTTCTCCTAAATTCTCACCATTACAAATAAATCTGAGATAAATATTCCTGTACATAAACTGTGGCCATTTTGATAATTCACTTAGAATTATTTGTTAAAATAGAATTGCATAATTTTATGGCCCTTCATAATTTTCTTACAGTGCCAGAAGGGTGGTTTTAGGAAAGCATTTCATGCCATATTTCTCAACGTTTGAAACCCATGAACGCCCTCTTTTGCTAAATATTAAAATCTATTCTTCATGCCTCCAAGATTCTGATAACTTTATCTTCTATATAGACCAATCATTCAAGATTTAGTTAAGCTTTATTTTTATACTGTGTATTATAAAAACAAGCTTCTCCCCTTTTCCAATTTTTATAAATTTAACATAAAAAGCTACATATCTATAATATTTTCCAGTCACCTCTTCTATAGGTTCCATTATGACCAAACTTGGTTATAAAGGTTTGGTTTGGTTTAAACCCAATAGACACTGGTTAAAACAAAAATGATATTGTCATATGAAAGATACCTCCATTTCACTAATATTCTGGATCAAGAATAAACCTTACACTTAGGACATAATTTAAATTTATTTTACAAACAGTTTTGGTAATAATAATGAAATTCAAAAAAGTGGTGTGTGTGTGTGTGTGTGTGTGTGTGTGTGTGTTTGTGTTCTAAGGACAATATATGTCACAATTCTACCAATATTTTCATTTTCCTGCTTCCTTACAATATGCAAATTAGTCAATGAGAACTGGATTTTGGTAAATTGAATTTTAGTAACTTGATTTATTTCTTTTCATTGGCTTTTTCTGACCATAAAGAATTCTAATTAAATGTCACCTCTTCAAAGAGACTATATTGCAAACCCCAGGTACTCGCTCTCACTTTGTTAATTCACTGGTCTCTCTAGTATCTAATTTTTTTTTTATCATTTATTTGTTTATTGACTATGTCTCCTCACAAGAATTTAAACTCCCTTAGGGTAGGAATCTTGTCTCTCTAGGACCTTCCTATATTCTCAGTTTCTGATATAGTACACCTGGCCTATAGTAGATAATTAAATATTTCTTGAATACTATGCATATTTTAGTCAACATAACTTTATATTCTGATTTTTACCATGTAGGCTTATAAAGTTTTAGCAACACATGTCTAAAATGAAGGTTTTTAAAAGAAGCCAATAGAAGCCAATGAGTATGTGTTTTGACAAAATATACAATGGATTTTTTGCTCTAGATTTATCCTGAATGATCTCATAATCTTTGAGTGATAATTTTTGTGTACAAAAGTATAATAGAGTTTCTAAGAAAATTAATAATGTTAACTTTATATTTTATTTGTAAAGTGCATCAGAGTTTTATTTAAGTGGTATACATAGACATTTTAATTGAATTACTAAAGGAAGCAGTAAAATAAATGGAACAGTATAAAAATTAAAATTAACGCAATAGACCTTTTTTCTCAATCTGCTTTACTGACAATGTTGTCAACATAAGAATAAACTCTCCATGCAGTATTAATGTAGATTTTAAAAGTTACATTACAAAATACCATGAAGACTAAATATCAGAGAATATGACATCATGAAAATAGGTAAGCAGATATTCTTCATAAATCTTCCTGAATAACATCAAACATAATAAATTATCTGAATAACGTTGCACAAACTTAATTAATGGTAAAAATAATGAATCGACTTTGGAATCATGTGATCTGAGTAAATTCTATGAAAATGTTTATAATGGCATCACAGATTGATCTTGTGCTCAGTGGGGTTATTTAAATACACTGTAGCAGAGAATGAATACCCAATGAATTATTGATTTATCAAGGTGAGACTATGCAAATTAGGCAAAACACCAATATTTAATACGTTATATAAATCTAAATCATCATTTATACGTTTTAATACTACCATTATAAACTTAGCTCATGAAATATTTAAAGTTAAATAAGAAGTCCACTCCATTCCTACATTTGCAAGAGTGAACACCTCATGTTCTGCAATTGAGAACAAGTTTCACATAAAACCTACCTCTATACTTAAATTCCAAAACAATACGTACACATAACAGATACTACTGGATTAAAAAAACAACATCAGCATTAGCATTTTAGAGAGTAATGTTGAGTGGCTACAACATAATTATCATTTGATTGGGTAATAAATGGGTATACTCATAATCTTTCTATCATTATTAAATTATGCTTGTTAGAGTAGTCCTAAATGACATTTTCCCTTTTCAATTACCTTTCACCCATATATCACTTATTCAGACAGTTCCTTCATAGCATTTGGCCAGTCCCCTCCATCTAACTTCCCATATGTTTCACCTTTCACCTATTTATGCAAGCTATGCACTTTTACTTATGGCATACGTATCTTGCAGTTATATCTTCTTCCATTAAAAACAAACAAACAAAAAATCCTTCCAATAGATCAGCCCCATTTTCAGTCTGGTTATTATTTTCATTTGGTTCTTATCTTCACTGTGCAGCCACCTCTTTCAAAACATACCTCTCACATATGGTCTTTGTAAGAGACCTAATCTCGGCCAGGCCCTCCTTACTCACTCCAAACTCCCCCCAGCACATTTATGTTTGTTTTATACAGTTGTATCAGGATACCTTACACACAACTTTCCTGCCCTGATCACTGACGCTCTCTAGTTCCAGACATTCTCCTTTCATTGCACAAGAGTGTAAAAGTTTACAACCTATACAAGGGGGATCACATTCAGGTAAAAAGCCTACATTTTTTTTCACAAACTCTGAAGGCATGGGGACAGGCTCCTGAGACTCAGGCTAGTCCTCAGGGTCAAGGTAACAAGCATCCCGGTCGACGTGCATCTATGGTCTGGAGGATTATTTATACCAGGCCATTTCTTGCTACCAAAGTTCAGCCACTCACACATTCTCGTCACATAGAAGCCTTCCAATAACCAAACGCTGAGTATAGCAGAACTGCAATGGCCACACATATTTTGTAGCTCCTGCCATCAGGAAGTAGAATTTATAACTCTACACCTTGCATTGGGGCTGGCCTTGTGATTTGCTTTGCCAATGGAATATGATAGATGTGACACTGCTCGAAGGGCTTCCATCTTTTACTCCTGGTTTTTGTAATGCCATCATCCCATGGGCTGCTGAGCGAGCCACCGTGAGGATGACAGACCAGGTAAAGAGAGAGACGTGGAGCTGGTCTAGCAGGTCCTGCTGAGGCCCCAGACATGTAAGTCAGCCCAGCCAACCCTGCCAACCCATACAATCATGGGTATTATTTCAAATAGCGAAAAACTATTCTGGAAATGAACTGAAAGTCTAAAATACGGTCTGATTTAAGACCATACTGAGAAGCTATGTAGCTCTACTCTTTAATAGCTCTTGACCTTGGGCAAATTTTAAACTTCGTTTCCTCGTAAAATGGAGATTATAGTCTTATAGAATTGTTCTGGGGACATAATATGTTAAAAGTCTTAAATCAGTATCTAGAACATCATAAATATCCAAATTGTTATTATTTAGACGTAGCTATTAAAATCATGTTATAGAACATGTAATAGCACTGGGAAAGGTCCATGATACTGTCAGCTGAAAAAAACCCCAGAGTTGCATGTATAATTATAAATCTTCATTTACAAAAATGCTACTATATATGTAAATATAAGACTAGAATAACACTATCCTCTCAGTGATTGGATATCTGGGTATTAAGAACATGAGTGATTTTTATTTTTTTCGTTGCTTTTCTGTAGTCTCAAAATTTTCTATAATAATGTATTGGCTCTATAATCAGAAAAAAAATATTATTTCCCAAAATTTAAATGTTACATTTATAGAATAGCTAATTATCTTCCTGATCCTCAAAAGCATCAGGGAAGCTTTTTATTAGAAACAGTTATAAGCTATGTGCCTAGTAGTATGCTATTATTTCTCTTTGTTTTAGCTAAGTACAGAAAAATATGTGGAGAGTCAGAAAGAATACTGCATTAACCTTGATGATCTAAAAACTAGAGAGAAAAATTAAGGCTATCTTTTGACTGGTTTAAAATGCCTCAGGGTGTCACTCTTAGATGACCACCTCCCATCCCGACCCTCTTGTGTTCACTAAACCAACACCTATTTATCTCAGTTTAAATGTCACTTCCTAAGAGAGGCCTTCCTGGTTTCCCTAATCACCATATGGCTTTCCAAGTCTAAATGGGGCTCCCCCTGGAATCTCCCCGTACAATATCCAGTACTTCACATACATGACTACACATCATTGAGCTTTCTCTCTGTCCTTGCTATTCTACATGACTGCAAAGCAAAACCTACGGAGACAGTTAACTTCAAGTTAAAGTTTCCCTCTGTGCCTTTAAAAATACAAGAAAGCGAAAAGTGAGGGTCTGTATGCATATGTAGAAAATGATTAGTATTCATTTTACCTTCTTAACAGCTAAAAAGTGAATAATCACCAGCTCTCAAACACATCCTTAATAGAACATTTAGAGAACTGTTTCAAAGTATAGTAATACAACAGAACATCTATGAACTAAATGATAAATTCACTGTAATTCTGAGGGAAAAAACAGTTTATAATTTATTTCTATATATTAGGCACCAGGATAGTTTGCTATTTTTGCTTTTCTATATTACAGTAATTTTTTCTCATAGGGAATATTTAGAAAAATTACTTGCCTGCATTAATCTATTTAAGAGTACAGTAAGCAAGCTTAAGGGATAATTTTCACATCTTATCTGTGCATTGCTGGTATTTTGGCTACTCAAAGTGTGTTCAATGTATTTGTATATAGGTTAAATCATTGTTGAAAAACGACGTACATCAATATTGTTTTTTCCCAAAACTGTACTAAGAATGAAACAATTGTGAATTATGCCCATTTGCAGTTGTGCAATATAATGAAACAACTAATATTCATACACTCTTACTATAAAAATGTTTAGCATTCTTCAATTTACCTGGCAGTGGATGTCAAGTTTCTACTTGGAGTAATCAGTTCTGTAGAGAGGTAATGGTACCCCCAGTAACCTTGAAAATCAGGTTACTCTGCAAGTGAAAATAGGACGATTCCTTAGCCGGTGAAAAAAACCCACCCACAGACATTGTCTCTAAATCTGTATCAATATCTAGGAACACTTAAGTCTGATCAACGTCTCCAGAAAACGTAATTAAATGTAAACGATAACTAAAGTCTAATAAATTGTCTGATAAGGTCTCCCAAGATGCAACACGAGGACGATCATCTCTGTGTGGATTCTAGAAAGGTGAGCCCAAAGCGTACAATCGCTAAGCTGTGCGAAATAAATGATCATTTACTGGGTCTATATAGCTCACTCATCAGTCACAAACTGAGTTAAGTAGTAATACCTTGTATTGTTTCCTTGTGTCCTATCAAATGTCTCAGTGAGACATTTAGCATTTAATCGCTCACTGGACCGCAGAGGGAGGCAGAGAAAATGCAGCAGCAGCCAGAGAAATCTTAGGCAAAAGTACTCAGGTTGGAGAGGAAAGGAGTTTCAATATCAGCAAACCAGGTGCAGAGTATTTTAGAGAACATACTGAGGAAAAGCAAAACTGGTAGAAAATAAATTCTTCAGTTTAACCAATAGGTAAGCAAACTATAGGACCAAGTTACAAACAGGACAGGACATGGGGCCAAATCCCACCTGGAGAAGTGTTTGGCTTGTATGCAGTTTGAGAATAATAACAAAAGTGAATTAGTTGACAATATTTAAACCAAAATATTTCACATGAAAACGTTCATTTCCTGCTTTACCTGAGAAACTGGACAATGTGGTAACACTAGGTCAACATTCCTGCCTTGTAACAATTATCTGGAGCAGAGCAGTGGCTGCTCCTTCAGAAAGGACTCGGCTCTCCAGGTCAATGAAGTGGCTTCCTGCTTCATTCCCACCAGCCTGGCCTCTGTAGGCACTTGGGTTTCCAACCTCTGGAACAGAAAGGACCTTGAGGTAAGGCTTGAAGGATTCACTTTAGCCCTTGACAAGAGGTACAACTTATTATTATTTTTTCTAATGACCACTTCATTTGCACTTCACAGTTTCTTCACAAGAGTGGAGGATGAACTCTTAGTGGCTCCTCATGCATCAGTAGTATGTACAGGGCACTGGTACGCCCGCTAAAACCACACGCATGCAGCTAACTTCCTTAAGGAAACGGAGTTGACACAGACTGTGGCGATTCTTGAATTAGAGGAGGTAGAGGGTACAGAAAATTCTCACCCATCTTCAATCCTCTATCTTGCTTTTTTCCTTAGTAACATCATCAGCAATGCCACATTATTATTATCTCAGGAACGCGTGTCAGGATCAAACAATGATGCGACCAAATTGTACATGACATTATTAAGAATCATAAAATGCCATTGCTTTAGTTTCTCACATTTAAAATAGTTTTCTTTTGGCAAATAAGGAAAAAAAAAAGATAAGGGCTTTCAAAAGTGCACTTGAGACGTTCCTTATTACCCCATCCTCTATTTCCTCCTGGCCATCAGGGAGACACTGACAAGGCTCTGCCTCAGCCTGGAAAACAAATCCTTGTGACAGTCTAACTCATTTTGTTGTCTTTCCAGGGTCTCTTAACAACCTTCTGATTACTTGGTGGATTTCATAGGTGCTTTGATATCACTACGTTAGTAACTTGGATACCAGGTACATATATTTCGGTCAATGAAAACAAACAAACAAACAAACAAATAGGTCATCTAGCTTATAAATTAATTTCCTGTAAAGGCAGACAGTCTGTGTCAGACCCTCAAGGTGATGACCCTTGAGAGCAGTGGCAAAATAACTTTTTAAATTAGAAGAGCAAGGACCACATCCTGGACCATAGTTACTCCACAGGGTGCTTCTCCACCTTTGAGGTCTTTCCTGATAGCCAGCCTACTTTTTCTTTTCTTTTTTGATTTTGGGGCAAAGCAGAGAGATGTGTAGGAGAAATGTGTACGTGAGGGTGTAGCAGCGTGCTGGAGCGCTGCTGTTCCTCTGAAAGCAGCCAGGAGAGACCAGGAGCAGCTAAGGGATGTGGGACCAAGGTGAAATAACTCTGTTTCTAGAATCCTGTATACTCCAGGCACTCCAGGCTTTACATTTAATATTTTAAGGATTTATTGGGCAACTACATGTGAGGCACTGCATGGACAGTAGAAACCCCAAAATAAAAAATACAGTCCCCATCTCCAGGAGCTTGCTGTCTGGGAGGTGGAGGGTGGGGAGTTGAGCAGTCAGGTAAGTAGGTAATTACAACACTGAAGGATATCAGCCATGATAGGGCTAAGTGTGGAGTGCTAAACGAGCACAAAGAAAGAGCTAGTCTAGTTTTCAAGGATTAGAGAAAAGGGGTGGTCACAATACATCTAATGATGCATAGAAATTAGATAGTCAAAGAAAGGTGAGCAGGAGAGCAGAAACCTCACATAATCCACGCAAATGATCTTAGTTCCAAAAGATTAACATTGAAGATTTTCCACTTCTGTCTGGTAATAACAATTCCAATATTGCACTCATTTTTAGCTGGTAAGCAAGCATAAAGGTTTCATTTTGTCAGACCTTTTAACCTTGAGATATGATAAGTCATGAAGCATTAATGAATATTTTCCACAGAAAGATCTGATGCCTGAAATAGAAAATGATGACCTGACATCTAGATAAACAAATATTGTTTTCTAGAAGAAATAATATCAAAGAATGATGATTCACTTCAATAAGAAAGTAATATTAGATGTGAGTCCATTGGGAGCAGAAGCTAAAAGGGGCAGGACACGGATGAGGGAGTCATAGTGTATAGATAGAGGACTTCAAAAATATTTGGAAATATATTTTTTAATGAAAAAAAGTCCACAAATGATAAAAATAAAATGACTATTGTGCTCAAGTTATTTTAGCCAAATATATAAATACTATTTGCTACCATTTATCTTACCATCTTCTGGAATCTGCACTGAGCACTTTGTACATACCGTGTTTCCCCGAAAATAAGACCTAGCCGGACAATCAGTTGTAATGCATCCTTAGGAGCAAAACTTAATATAAATTATAGTAAAATAATACCAGATCTTATATTAATTTTTGCTCCAAAAGACACATTAGAGCTGTTTGTCCGGCTAGGTCTTATTTTCGGGGAAACACGGTATTATGTAGTCATTTAATCCTTGTCACAATTGTAAAAGTGGTATTATTTTTTCTTTTTCAGAGTTGAGGAAACTGAGGCAAGGGAAATTAAATAGCTTTACCCTCTCTTTTCCTCTCTGCTAATTTATATCCCCCTTTCCTACTTTATTTTGTTTCTCCATAGTATTTATCACTATCTAATATATTACATATTTTACTATTTACCCTATTTGTCTGTCTCTTCTGAGAAGAATGTAAGCTCCGTGAGTATACGAAAATATCAGTGCATCATAACAGATAAAAATCTACTATTTTTTGCTTTGGGTTCAATAGCTCCTTGAAGACTGGCTTTGTATAACACCTTTTTTATTTCTCATAATACAAAGTACAGAACCTTACACATGCTGGACAAAAATACATGTTGAGTGAACAATGAGCACAATTAGTCAGTAAGCATATACTGAGCCCTTGCAAGCTCAGCACTGCACTCATTACCATAAGATAGGGAAGTACAAAACACCATCAGTGTTCTTAACATTTAGGAACGGAAATAGGTGGAAGCATCTGGAATACCTAGGGTACAAAATAAGAAGTTCTTACATTTCATTACTTCCATTCTTCCATCATCTAATGCTGGGTAAAATGCTTACTCACTACTCCCTCTAAGACACCATAGTATTTTGCTGCATTAAACTTTCTTGGAAATGCCGGGACAATTCACAACTCTATGCCTATGCACTGTTGTTCCCTGGACTTAGAAAGATTTCCTCCCACTTTCTTAAAGCAATCTTCTCTTCTTTAACCCATCTCCAGGGTCAACTTTTCCATGAAGCCCCCTCCAGCCTTCTGCTTAAGAGTTACTTGTTCACTCCTCTCAGTCTACAGTGCTGTTTACATATACTATGTAACAGCACTCACCACACTTTGTTTTATCTACACACATCATTGTTTCCTGTATCTTTGGGTTTGTGGTTGTCAAACACATTACTAGGTTCATGGTATTGGAACAGAGTGCTTTGAGTTGACTTATTTGTTTTTTTTTACCTTTCAATACTACATAACTTTTTTAATCCCCCTAAAATATAACTATAAATAGAAAAGTTCTTGTTAATAATATGTTAAAACCACCCAGTGATATATAAGGTTAATTGCAGGTGTGTATTCAACTAAAATTAGATGGAGACTGAATAGAATCACTTTCTGATTTTATTTTTAGTACAATTTCTAGATTCAGGGAATGTCTCCATTGCATAGAATAGTGCCTGTCAGACAGAAAATTACTTGTTGAATAAATAAATAAGTGCTTATATACAAACCATGTCACTAAATGCTACATTGCATCACATAAACTAAATGTACTATAGGAACTCAGAGATGAGGTAACAAATAATAGAACAATGAACTATGGGTTAGGAAGTTTGGTATCTGCAATTTTCTAGCTGTACAACTTTGAGCAAGACACTTAACCTGAGTTTAATTTTTCAGCTTGTAAAATTAATGGATTGGACTAGACCAGTCGTTTTCAAATTATTTTAGTTGTAGATCTCTTTTGTCTAATAAACTCTAAATGGAACCTCCATTATATAAAACAGAAAAAGACATTTGTCAGTAATAATTCATTTTATAAGACCAAATTAAAGTACTACTTATCAAAATCCATCAATAAGAATAATGGACTACACTGATTAATAAAAAGTATAAAATCTAGGGACATAAGTGACAGTTGCAATTTTAAATCTCCATCAAGAAATTCATTTCTGTACTTTGTTTTGGCTTTATAATATCAAGACAATTCTCTGTATTAGAAAAGCTATTGCAAATGGAAACATTTTTTTAATAGCTAATTTGGCTTTGGCAATATTAAGATCTTTGCAATTAAAATAGTCTAGAAGCTTGAAGGAGGAATAAAGAAAAATATTGCTTCCAAAATTGAATGATTATATCTAATCATTACTCATGTGTCTAGTCATGAATACAAAATATGGGCAAGAACTACCCAAAACTTAAATTAAGCAAGAAAACTTTCCTTACTATCACTTTATCACATTAATTTGTCATTGCAAAACTACTAAGGAGTGATAAGGATACATGCAGGAAGATGTTCCTGTGCTTTATTTGTATTTGTTCAATAGAGCATATTCATATATATGCTGCAGCAGTGTTCTTGCTCAAATAATTTGACTTGGATATATAATAATGGACTCAAGTTTTTAAAAAGCCCAGCAAAGAACTTAAAAATAAAAATGCGTACTCATAAAAAGTTCAAATATCTACATAAAAATTGGTAGCAAATCTTTAGTCAGCAGTCCATAAAAATATAACCTAGCAGCACAGTTTATTTTTGTCTCATGGTATGTTCATGTGTTACAATTGGTATAACAGACTTGAATGTACATGTTTATTTTCATTACAATGTTAAAAAACTTAATATATTTTTAAAATTTAAATTTGTGTCTAACATTTGGAAAACTCTGAAGAACCTCCTCTGATTTTGATATTCTTCTGCTCCTTTTGATTCTGTCATTTCTGCATAAGCTAGAAAAGCAAGAAAGGCTTTCTAAAGATGACTTCAATTTTGTTCAACTCAATCTTATATACTCGTACGTTTGCTGACGTAAGACACCGGGGGACAGAGAAGAGCCTGATCAGATTGAAGTGGAGAGCTTGTATTAGGGAGTATCGTGAATAGAGAAACATGTCAGTCTTCCCGGTATAGGGTGAATCACTATGCACATAAGTGAAAAACAGCTTTGGTATCGTACATCCATGGCAGTTTTAACGCAAGCATTGCCAGGCTACAGGTATCGTACCTCAAAAATGCCATTCTACTCCTATGTAATTAGTTTCCGAAAATGGTATCTGTCAGACATTGAGTAACCTTTCAGTGATTTTGCCTGTATTTACTTGAAGAACATATTCTGATTTGAACTACAGAGAACTAACTGACCTCCACTTAAACAAATCACTGAATTAATCAAAACAGCATTTCCATTTGAAAACAGACAAACGTTTACCTCTGCTTCTATCACCTGAGTCGTATGCTTTCCAATATCAGGTGTTTTTTCCAAAACTGTCTGGCCCAATAATAGTTGCTGGTATCATTTAGTAATTTAATGAAATATTTTGTAAATTAGTAAAATATAAGTACAAAAAGAGAATGACTCTTTTCATGAAAATTAAGGTGAAAGTATAGTTTTTAACACCAGCTTCTTAAAAACTGAGGTCAAATAAGAAGGGAAAGAGAAGAATCTTGGGGAAAAAACCTTAAAATCGCGGATAATTCTGCATTCAGACCATCTTGAAAGTGTCTTTGAGTTCTTGTTCCTCTCCAAAGTTAAAAAAAAAAGAAATATTTAATGTTACATTATCGTGTAAAGATAATGTTCTAATTAGAGAAAGACTTTGATCAAAAAGATTGTTGACTGAATATACATTTATATATTTTAAGTTACAATTAAATATTAATTATAAGTATTTTTTATGATTCTCTGCTTTAGTAAATCTTTTCAATTAATGAACCAACTACAGGTCCAAATTGTATTGGATAAGAAGGCTTCTTTATTGCTGTTACAAAATTAATAACTATTTGTTTGTGACTGAGAGTCTGAATTTCACATTGAAATGATGAAGTCATTTCGGATCTTAGGTCTATTTTCATTTGATTTTCTTATTATTTTAAAAAACATTGAGAAAGAAGTTATTATATAATTATTGAATGAAAAATCTTTAGTGAGAAATAAAACTCTGAAAATAGATATACCTAACAATATCCTAGAAATAATTGACACACAAAAATGACAGAATTACAATGAGAAATTGACCGATCTACAGTCAACATACATTTCTCAGAAACTGATAAACAGGCAAGAAATTAATAAAGAGATACAAGATCAGAACTACAGAATTAACATGCTCAATGTAATGGAAATACACAGAGAACCACATACATTATACAAATTATATATACACATTTTTTAAAAGCACACAGCAGATTGGGAAAATTAGCATAGCATCAGGGTTAAGAGCATGAATTCCGGATCCAGACTCTTGGATTAAAATCTCAGCTCTACTATCTGCTGTGTGACTGAGGGCAAGTTATGTCTCTGTCCCTCATTTTCTCATTTGCAAAATGAAGATAACAATGGTATCTACCACACAGAGTTGAAAAAATTGAATAAAGATTGGTAAAGTACTTAGTGCCTGGTCCATGATAAGGACTATATAAATATTTGGTAAATAATAACTGGCCATAAAGGAAATCTCAATGGTTCCAAACAACTGAAATCACAGAGAACGCATTATCTGATGAAAATTCCCATAAATATAGAATGTCATAAGAAATGATATCCGCAAACACCCCTGTGTTTGCAAATTTAAAAAACAGTTACTCATATATAGGCAGTGTTGAAAGCCAATTTGAGGTCAGTGGCCATGAATTTACGGTGGAATCTAAAAAGTGACTTTATTTACCACAACATGACTTATCAGACAAGAGAGCAGTATATGAATAGATGGAGATGGATCTCTGGCTTATTGAGTATAGGTATGGAAAAAGCAAAACCAAAATAGATCACATGATATTTGCAAATGACTATCAAAGTGTTCTAAAAAATATACACAAATACACAGAGGGGCAGAGAGAGAATGATAAAGCAAATACGACAAAATGTTAACAACTGCTGAATGTGTATGAAGAGAGCTCTTTGTATTATCACGACTTCTCTGTAAGTTTGAATTTATTTCAAAATAAAAAGCTTAAAATAATGTAATAAAAACACAAACAAAATTAAAACAGGACCAGAATTTTGGAGATAGGTGGGCAAAAGTCAGAAGGGCGATGAAGTCTGAGAAATGGCTATGATGTTATTGAAGATATGGAAAATAGAATCTAACCTGGAATAAAGGTCTATCTGAAGTTGAAGAATATGCAGTACAGTTATGAGGGGAGGAGGATAGGAACCGTGGGTATATAAGAGGCAGGAGGTCTAGTCTGATCTGAAGGAGTTAAACTGTTGGGAGACAAAACATAGAACCACGAACATTACAAGGCAGAAGTGATTAAATGCTCAAATAAATAAAGGAGAAAGAAAGGTTTTGAAGATATTAAAAAAAAAAAAAAAAAGGACACTTTTATCATGACCACACAACCAGCCTAAGCCTGAGAAATGGAGAAATGAGAGATGTCCGTAGAAGCTCAAGGGGTTGCAGAGGGACGTTTCTATGTGGCTTAGGTATAAAAAGTAAAAGGAAAGTCACATAGACTTACGATTCAGCCTTCAAGACCTTATGAGATTCGACCTATGAATACTTCCCTGACCACATTTTTGTACCACTCTCTTCTTGGTAAATAACTCCCTTGTCACATCCTTTTCTCTGCTCCTGAACATGTAAAACTGATTCTGGATGATGGGCTTTTGCCATTGCTATTCCCTCTTCTAAAATGTTTTAAATATTTAAATATCACCTCAAAATGCCATCTTGTTTATTTTCTTCGAAGCACATATTTCTAACTAAAATAACATATATATGTGTTTACTGCCTTTCTCCCATCACTAGAATTTAAGCAACAGAGCAGGGACTTTGTATATCATTTTCACGGCATTATCCTCAGTGCCTAGCATAGCATCTGGCACATTATAGGCCTTCAATAAATATTTAAGTAGAAAGAATGAAGAAAACTAGAAAGAGAGAAAGCGAGGGAGAAATGAAAAGGCATGTGCAAAAAATGTCAAAAAGCTTATCAGGTCCAGAATGAACTGGGCTTCAGAAAAACTCTAAAGACATAAAAAAAAACTTTTAAAGTTATAACTGGAACAAGAAGACTAAGGGAAAGATTTTTACTTGGATAAACACTGCAATAATAAAATGAAATTAAAAGAAAATTAAACATTAATTTTGTTTTTATTTTCTTAATCAGAGAGAATAAACCTTATGTCAAAATTAAAACATAAATGTGATTAAGAATAAATCAGAGGACTTCGGCTTCCAATGAAGATGGCATAACAGGGATCAGACTTTATCTCTTGCAAGAAAGAAAGAAACCGAACCAGGCAAGACATATGAAACAATGGTTTTGAAGATACGAAACACCAGGCAATATGACAGTGATCCTTCAGAGACAAGAAACAAAGGAGATGAGCCCTAAAACTGCTCTAGCTTATTGCCTTGCATGAGTTTCTTCCAGTCTGTGTGCAGAATGTGAACCCAGCTGGAGCTCAACAGACTAAGTTGAGGAGACACAGTTGAAGAGCTGGGGGAGAAAAAGGCAGTGTGAGTTGCAGGACGGTGTGCTGGAGAGAGAACTGCAAAGAAAAAAATGCACAGATCTACATACAGGGAGTTCACTTTGAGTATCCAGCAGAGCACTGATCCGTGTATGCATGGGAGGAAACTATCCAAGATTGAGGAAAGATTTCCCTGAAAGTAGAGAGTGAATGGCATTTGGCACTCACACTGGGCTGGGGGCAAGAACATTTTATAACTCATGAGATACCGGGTAGAATACTCAGAAGTATCTTGCTCAGCAGTGGGGAATGCGTAGACCTAGACTAAACACTGTTCTGGTACTGACTAATGATTTTTAAAAGCAAGACCTAAAAGGATCAGATTGTTATTTCCAAGTTACTTAACTGTATTCCAGAGTAAAGCTGAAAATATATAACGGCATACAAAAATAACCAGAACCCAACAAGGAAAAATTCACAATATCTAGCCTCAAATAAAAATTGTCAGACATGGGAAGAGACAGGGAAATAAAACACAGTGAGGAGAAAAATCAATCTTGAATGAACCTCCGGAAATTATGCTAACTGAAAAGAACCAATTCCAAAAGGTTACATACTATATGATTCCATTTATTTAACATTTTTGAAATTAACAATTTTTGAAAACGGAGACCAGATGAGTTATCACAGGGGTTAGGGATGGGGGTGGTGTGGAATCAAGATAGAAGTGAATATGATTATAAAAGGGAAACATGAGAAATTCTTGTGGTGATAGAAATGGACCTTGACTGTGGTGGCGGATACATAAACTTACACATGGGATAGGATTGTACAGAACTAAACACATACAGGCACACAAATGAGTACAAGTAAAATTGGAGAAATCTGAACAAGAGCAGGGCTTTGTATGAATATATTTTGGTTATGGTATTTTACTAGTTTTATAAGATGTTAATTTTGGGGGAAACTGGGTAAAGGGTACATGATATTTCTCTGTATTATTTCTTATAATTGCATGTGAATCTACAATTAAATCAATAAAAAATTCAATTAAAAATTAATTAATTAAAACTGATCCAGATGGGTAGATTTTAGAATTAATAGGTAAGAAGATTAGCACAGTAATTATAACTATATTCCATACGTTCAAAAATATAAAATGATGTACAAGATAGGAAAAGCGTCCCAAATGGAACTTCTAGAGTAAAAACTATAATTTGTGAGATGAAAAATATAGTGGATGAGGTTAACAGCAGATAAGACATTGCACAAGAAAAGATTAGATGAACCTGAAGACACAGCAATATAAACTCTCCAAAATTAAACAGAGAAAGAAAAGAGACTAAAAAAAAAAAAAAAAGAACAGAGTATCAGTGATCTGTGGGACAACTCAAGTGGCCTACTATATGCGTAATTTGAATCTCTGAAGGAAAGAAGAGAGAGGCGGACAAAAAACTTTTTGAAGAAATAATGGCTGAAATTTTCCCAGATTTGATGAAAACTATAAACCTAAAGATCCAAGAAGCAAAATAGCTCCCAAGCACAAATAGCATGAAGAAAATTATGCTAAGGCACAGAATAATCAAATTACTCAAAACCAGAGACTTAAAAAAATCCTTAAAAGCAGCTAGAGAAAAAACATTTTACATACAGAAGAACAAAGTTAAGGATGATTATGAGGCTTCTCAATGAAAACTATTCATGTGAGAAGACTCCGGGCCCTTATTTTTAAAGTACTAAAAAATCCCCTAAAACCTGTCAACCTGGAATTCTATATGCCTAAAAAAGAAGATGAAACAAAAATTTTTTCAATATACAAATGCTGAAAGAATTCATTAGTAGCAGATCTGCAGTACAAATAATAGTAAAGAATGTCCTTCAGGAAGAAGCAAAATTAATACTAGATTGAATTCTGGGTCTAAGAATGGAATGAAGAGCACCAGACATAGTAATTATATGGCTAAACATATAAAATCTTTTTCTTACATTTAAATTTCTTTAAAGCTAGTTGACAATGAAAAAAAATTTTAAATGCAGTACAAGCTTCATAACACATAAAAAAGTAAAATATACAACAACTATACCACAAAAGCCAAAGGGGAGAAATAGAAGTACAATAATTGTAAGGTTCCAATACTACAAGTGAGGTGACATAATATCACTTGAAGGTTAAGTGGTGAGAGTTAAAGATGTACACTATAAACCCTAAAACAACCATTAAAATAATAACATTAATAATAAAACAAAGAGTTATAGCTAAAGAGTCATTAAAGGAGATAAAAATGAAATTATAAGTACTCAAACCAAAAGAAGATAGAGAAGGGAAAAAGAACAAAATGCAGATGGGACAAATATAAAATGAGGGACATGTTACAAATAGCAAAATGATGGAATTAAACCTACCCATATCAATAACCATATTAAACATAGTCTAAACAACCCAATTAAAAGGCTAACATTGTCAGATTGTGTATAAAAAAAGTAAAGCCTAACTTTATTATTCTGCTACAAAAATTACAGTTTAAATATGATACAATAAGTCGAAAACAAAATTAAGGAGAAAGATATATCCTCTTAACACTAATCAAAAGAAAGCTAGAAGGGGCATATATGAAAGCCCAAACTGAAAACAAATGAAATAGCAATCACAGGTGAACAGATAAATTCATTTTGGTATATCCATAGAGTGCAACATGACTCAGGAAAAAAAAAAAAAAGAACTATTGACTCATATAACAAGAATAAATCTCAAAATAATTATCCTGAGTGCAAGAAGCCAAATAAAAAACAGTATAAACTGTATTTTTTATATAAAATTCTAGAAAATACAAACTCATTTATAGTGACAGAAATCAGATCAGTGGTTCCTTGAGGAACATCAAGGGGGATGGGGAAAGGGGAGACAGGCCTTAGAAAGGAATACGAGGAAACTTTTGGTGGTTATGGATATATCCATTATCTTGATTGTGATGATGGTTTCACATACTCGTATGTTAAAACATCAAATTTTACTCCTTAAATGTGTTATTTACTGTATGTCAACTCTATCTCAATAAAACCATTAAAAAGAAATACATGAAAGAAAGAACAATTCTTCCTCATCAAAGAATTCTAATCAATAACTGCAGAAGGAATGAGGGAAATAAAAAATCACTATTAGAACACACTGTAATAACTGTGGCAGGCATGATCCATCAATGAATGCTAAAAATAGTAGATGAAGGTTTAGGAAAAAAGAGGATATACGCATAGTATCAAAGTATCTCCTTCCAAATATTTACTAATTACAAAAGAGGAAAACAACTTTACAGAGGAGAAATCTGATGGACACCCCCAAAACCAAGTGATCAAGGTTAACATCACTAGTGATAAGACGTGCTCTAATGCACTGAGAAGGGTACATCACTTAGAAACATTTGTTCCCCAAATGCATAATTTCAATCTAATCAGGACAAAACATCAGATAAACCCACACTGAGAGACATTCCACAAAATGCCTGATTAGTACTCCAAGTGGCAAGGTCGTGAAAGATAAGGAAAGACTAAGGAACTCTAATAGATTGGTGGAAACACAAAAACTAAATATGATGTGGGGCTGCATCTTAAGAAGAAAAAGTACACTAATGAAAAAACTGGTGAAATCATAATAAAGTCTATAGTTTAGTTAATACTGTATCAATATTAATTTCTCAGTTTTAATAATTGGATTATGGCTATGCAAGATGTTAACATTAGGAGAGGGTATGTAAAGCCTATAGGGAAATGTTCTACATTATTTTTTCAACTCTTCTGTACATCAAAAATTATTTCAAAATAAAAAAAATAAAAATATACATCACAAGCTCAGAGAAGTGAAGAAATAGTGACAGATCTCTTACCTGCATTAACAGATCTCCCACCTGTATATTTACCTACATGATTGCCTGAAAGAAACACATGCCAGAACTTGGAGATGAAACGACTGGATTGATGATGGCAATCTTTGAAGAACTACAGAGACTAGAAGAGATGACTGGAAGACTGTTTCTAAGTTTTTGAAAACGGAAAAGAATGTAGAGATCTCAAATTATAACCCAGTGAGGCTTTAAAGCATGCTTTTAAGCCTTGCAAGCTCTCTAGAAGGAAGGAATTAATGAACAGATAGCCTTACACGTGTTTTGAAAGGAAGCCAGTGATAATTATGAGCTAGGTTGGCTTCACCAAGAACAAGTCATGTCAGACTAACCTCAATCATTTTCTGAAAGTAATGCTTGCTTGGCAGATCTGAAAAATTTTCTTGACTTAGTAAACTTGATTTCAAGAAGATATTTGGCAA
This sequence comes from Rhinolophus sinicus, assembly GCF_036562045.2. Taxonomy (NCBI): domain Eukaryota; kingdom Metazoa; phylum Chordata; class Mammalia; order Chiroptera; family Rhinolophidae; genus Rhinolophus; species Rhinolophus sinicus. The sequence continues at coordinate 138,529,664 of NC_133751.1, read as the reverse complement.
AGTCATTAGAAGTCTTGTGGACCAGATGGTAAGAGCTAGATGATATTTCAAAACTTGTACATATTCATTACTGATGGACTGGCTATTTACAGATTTACGATTCAATGTCCAAGGTCAATCTCCTATTAGAGTCCCTAGTGGCAGATCAAAAAGCCCCTTTTTCTGCAGTACTATCATTTTCCATTAACTAGGATGAAGATACAATAAATTGGAAGAATGGTTGATGATTACAGAACAGAATTAGGATCAAAATATCCTTAAAGGGATTTTTAAACAACACCTTTAAAAAACATGGTGAAATGGAAAATGGAAGAGGTATAGTTTATAGTATATGATACACAAAATACATTTTTGGACTAACTATAAGTTCAGTAAGTCTTGTGTACAACATAGTTGATAGAAGATCTAATAGGTTCATACTTATCAGAGAGTGATATTCAGCCTATTTTAGAATGAGGAATGCTTTTGACAAACTTCTCCATATTTCACTCATCAAACTTCTGTAATTCATAGAACAAAATGAGAATAAACAAATCTTCATGATAGATGGAATTTCCAAATGCCTTTGAAAAAAGAATCTTTTTTGAAAAACCATCCTGCCCAGATAGAGTGAGGACCAGGTTCTCATCATAACCACTTTCTGATTATATTGGTGAATATGGGTAGAAACGACTCTGTTAGTACATGGAGCAGCCTACTTATTAGTGTGTCATGGCTATTAATTAGTACACATGCTAATTGGCACAGGATCAGTATGGCAGTAGAGGTAGAGCCAGAGAAAAGAAACAGGAGATGACAAATACTTAGTAAGCACGAGTAATAGATGCTGAGCAGTTATTTTCCTACTGTGACTTGGTGCTAACCTTACTTTTGAACCAGTTCCACTTTTATTTTATACATTAGGATTACATCTAAGATTGCCTTACATAAAACCTTCCTATATTTAGAAATAAAACAAAAATGAAAAAGACTGCTTTTTTAAAATGTAAAGATTAGAAGACAGAAGTATAGGGACCCTAGGAAACACACTCATGAATTAACCAGATAATAATAAAGCCAATTATATGATCAAGTAGGCCATGTAATTAGTTTGCTAGGGATTGGCAACCTTTGTTAAACAGTTTGCATCAATACCAATGTTTTTTCATTTCACACATTTTTATTTCCTAAACAGATACTGAGGGCCTGAACTAGGATTTTGAGATTGAGAGTGGAGAGAAGAGATACAACCAAGAAACATTTAGGATCTGAAATAAGCAAATCTTTATAATTAGATGGATATGTGGGACTTGAGGATGAGGTAAGCAGTTTAGGAAAGGGATGGCAAATAAATTGTAATTCATATGCTGTATCAGTCATGGTCCTGGCAGAAAACAAGACACTATATACTCAGATTGGGCAATTTGTGGAAAACTTTACCTACAAAGATGTGGGCAAGATTTAGGGGAACTGAAAAGGGATAGTATACGACTTCAGGGCTGGCAATATTGGAGACCCATTACCACCCCTATATCAAGAGAGAATCATTTCTGGAATTGAAAAGGGTGTTGACAGGAATCATGTCTTTCAGTAAAGGGATGCAGCTAACCTGTGGCAACCCCTGCTAAGAATAAATATCCTAATATCACTCTCCTCCAACTTTCTGATCTTCTGTGAATGCCTCCCAGCAAACCTAACCAGAAGACACAGGGCAAGAAAGCTCTTGATGTAGTGCCAAGGGTGGGTGATTGCACAAAGAACAGGGTGGAGAATAAACAGGGTGCCAATCCTACCTGATCAAGAGTGGTTGCCTGAAACCAGGTAGAACAAGCTTCTGTGACGTCATTCAACCTCATTAGGACAGATAACTATGAGAGGCGCGCGCCTAATATGAGAATGGGATGAGGCACTGTCAGCACGTGTGCTTGTGAGTCCTACGTCTGTGATGAGCATCAGATGGAGGGATGGCGGCACGTGTGCCATATGTTTTCCCACTGTGGACTCTGAAGACTTTCATACTTCTGCTTTCATACTCCTGAATGGTACATGGCTATTCCAACAAATGAAACAAAAATACAAGAGGAACAAATGTGGAAGCAGGGATGATAAATTCCGTTTAGGATATGCTGACTTCGAGATGCCCAAAGATCATCCATAGATATATGAATCTGAAGTTCTGTGGGGAAGTCTAGAGTGAAAATGGGGAGTTTTGGAATCAATAGTTTATATGCGATAGTTGAAACCATAAAATTGGAGAGGATACAGAGTAGAAAGAGTAGTGGGTAAATATGAAATCTGGGGAATATCAACATTTTAAGTGGGGTGGGGGGCATATAAAAAACCCACAAAAAGAAAAAGAACAATAGAAGGTTATAAGCAGCACCACATAAGTGTAGCTTCACAGAACCCAAGGGAGGAGTATATTTGTAGAAGAAAGTTGGCATGAATGTCAAATGTGGAAGAAAGGGCAGTGAAACAAGAACTGAAAAATTTCGACTGGATATAACGATTAGAAGACTACTGTTGCCCAAGTGCCAGCAGTTCCAGGAATCCAATAAAAGAGGAAGCCTGATTTCAATGGGATGAGAAATTAATGAGAGATAAGGATGTGAACATAGCAAACACTGCTCTTTCGAGCACAATGGATGAGGTGAAAAGGAGACTGACTGACTTGATGCTAGCTAGATGAAAATAGGATCAAAGGGGATTTTTTTTTGTCTATAGTGACAAAACAAATAAAATTAAAGTATGAGGAGAAGGAACTAATGTTACCTATCATGAGAAGATGAGTTGAGCCAATTGGATTCTCTTTGTTAGGAGTATAAATGAAGAAATATGGAAATAATTGGCAGGCTAGCAGTGAAAACTCAGATGAAAGGGTAGTAATATAAAAAGAAAAAATATTGCAACCGTAATGAGTCATATTAAAGTTGAAGTCAGAAAAAATAAAAACTATGAGTGGCTAAAGAAAGCATCTACAAGGTAGAGCACGGGGAGGCTAGTTTTTAGAGAAACAGAAGAGGAGAACCGAGATGTGTGGAGAGAGGCAGAGGCTCTAAAAAAGACCACGGCCCTCTAAAGGAGGTTGGGGGTGGGGAAAGAGGGAGAGGCAGAAGAAGAGGGAGAGGGAGAGAGGGAGAGGGAGACAGAGAGAGGGAGAAAGAGAGGGAGAGGAGAAAAAGTGAGAGGCAGAGGGAGAGAGGGAGAGGGGGAGAGGGAAAGAGAGGAGAGAGAACGTGCTGCTTTGCTATGTGATAGATTTCTAGTCCACTGGTATCCTTATACTAACTCGCATTTTCTCTTAACATGAATGGGTTTCTGTTCCTTGAATCTCAGACTCCAACACTAAAACAAGGACTAAAATCAAAGCCAAGGAGGAGATAGAAACGGAAAAGTCAAATTGGAAAGGGTTGGCCTTGAACAGGAAGGAAAACCCAATCCTCAGGGATCTTAGGAAAGAAAGTAAGATGGGTGTTGATGCAGGAGTTGGAAGGAAGTTCATAGCTCACATATACTATTTATAAAGAAACAGAAAAGGTTAAAATCAAATGAATTAAGTACCCAACTAAGGAAGTTAGAAAGGTGCCACAGAGCAAGCCCAAAGAAACAAGAGGGAAGAAAATAATAAATAGCAGGGCAGATGATATGTAGATATATAAACAGCTACAATAACAACAAACAAGAAGAAGAGCAAACTAAAGGCTTATTATTTGAAAAGATTAATAAGATAAGCAGACTTCTGACAAGACTGAAAAAAGACAAGAGAAACTGCCTAGAAGCACTGGTTTATAATGCAAAGGAACCAATGAAATTGGCAGCTTATTGTTTTGATTTCTGCGGTGCACAATCTGTTTCTCACACAGCTTCGAGATCTGCTCCCTGCCTAATCTGTGAAGATGACAAAAGGTTAGAGATGTCTTTATAAAAGGGAGATGTCAATCACAGACCGTGTGGCTTTTCTGTTTTAACCTGTTAAGGGAAGAGAAACGTCTGGGTGATGTATTGTTTACTTTCCTTAACGTCAGACTTTTGACTCTGAAAGTGATTTATTTCTTTCTTTATATTAGTATCATAGGGGTTGAAGAGGAGATTCTAAAACCTACAGAAAACAGATTAAGTAGACATAAATTTAAAAGATTAGATAAGAAGAATTTCTCAAAGGACTACCCTACTTCTCAATTCTCTAAAACATGCTGGTACTTTCGTTTTCCTTGATCCAGTTACTCTCACAGGAACAACGCTGAATATTTTGTTAGAAGACCTTTATGTTTAGCTCCCTTGGTCTCTCTCTCTATAACAACAACAACAACAACAACAACAACAACAAAATATCAAAAGGCTTGTGGCCTATGTTTCTAAATCTCAGTAATGTCGAGCTAAAAGAAATATAGCGTAACTCCGAGTAGAGAATTACAGGTTATGTGAAGAGGACGACAGGCAGTGAATTTTTTTAAACTTAGTTTTAAACTGTTCAAATTTGTAATGACATTGAAGGAAAGAATGAAAGGGAATCTTTCATTGTAACCATTATCCCCTAAGTAAATATTGGACTAAAATGTTTCTTTAAATAAATCAAGAGATAATAATTCCTCAACTCATTGCAACAAGAAAGAATGGGTCAGATTTTACAAATGCTATGTATATTTCAGGCCTGACAAACAGAGGGCAGCCATAGGCTGTAAAGGATTAAGAGAAGCTCTTCAAGTAAACTAATGTAGGTAAGACCATTTAGCACAGAGCCAAAGCTAAGGCTGGCTCTGCTTGGCTTAAAGTTGCCGTTTGATTTAAACCAAGATACAAAGAACTGGAGTAAAATGTAATATATACATTATAATATATAACCTTATTATATTAAGCAGTAATTTGGAGGATGAAACACACCTAAAAAGGCAGGGAACAGAGCTCTTTCCGTACTCAGTCTATGGTGTACAACAGGGTTCAGAACTGTAGGGTGCCTACTAATCACCAGTGTCGCTTGTTAAAATGCAGATGTCCAGGCCAGACTGACAGGATTCTGACTGAGAAGCTATAGGGTAGCATTTAGGCATTTGCATATTTAACAAGCACTGTCAGGTAGTTTTGATAGAAGTGGAAGTCTAGAAAGAACCTATTGAAAAACACTGGTCTCTAATATAAGAAAGAAATAGAATATTTGGCCTGTTCCCCAGTTGGTTTCATTAATGAAAACAAATCAAATCCCTACAACAAAATTTGGAATTTGAATTCATGTTATGTTACTGTGCACTGTCTACACTGCTCTTATTACAGAAACAGCCATGCCAATAATGAAATGTGATATCACGTCTTCCAGAAAACCCATTCCAATATGAACTTTGTCTATATTAGTAGAAAAACAGACATTTGCAGAAAGTAGAACCACTGTTATAAACAGAAACAAAAAAAAAACAAAAAACCAATGAAGTAATTTCTACTTTGTGAGAAAAAAGTAAAATAGAAATTTACATAACGTAGTATACCAGACTGAGGGAAGCTACAGCAAAAAACTATTAAATGTTCCATTTGTTTTTCAATAATTCAACACAAGTCAGACAGAACTGAAAAAAAGTGGATACATATAAAGGTCAACAGAAATATTATTTTATAGAATACATGTTGCATATCCATATCCCTTGAGAGACAAATGCAAAATTGAAGACATATGAATATTTACTTACCTATTTTCAGAACAATGATTTGTAAATATGTATTTGTTTTTGTCTGACAAATTTACCAATACAACCATTAGCTTTCAGGCTATTAAGCTTTGACAAGATACAGAATAATTGAAGAAATATGCCTGTTGTAAAAATATCTGGAAGCTTCCATTAGTTCTTACATGCTTTCTAAAATCAGGCAGATGAACATATTAGGCGGAAATGCGGTCTGCTGATAAGAAACCTGTTCCTTGTTTTAGGTGATCCCCTCAAAGTACATTACTTATAAAATTTATTATGTCAAAAGAAAAGCATTCTAGAGTCAAAAATTACTTTCAGGCAGGAAAAAGAGATTTAAATAGTATAAATTACATTAAATCATCTGGGTATTTGCTAGGAGTTTTCTCATATTCAATGCAGAGAAATATTAAGTCACTGAGTCATTTAGTCTGAGCAAAGCAAGAATATGTAAAAAATATAGCTGGGCTGCAAATTAAACCTGTAAATTTTTTTTTGTTTGCATGCTAAAATATAAACTCATGTGATAAAACTATTTTCAGATATGGATTTTTTTTTTTCCCTAGTAAGTACTGTTCTTTAACATTTAACATTCTGAAACATCCAAAAAATAATCAACATTTCTCTAAGCCCTTTATGGAAGATAAAAAATACTGTGAAATATAACTTGAGACTATCTAAGATTAAATAAAATATTCAGAAACCTCAGAACATTTTCTTTTCTGGTCTCTCCACAATTAGGTTTATTGCAGAGCACTGGGAGTTTCAATTTACTGGCTTGAAATGTAGTCTTTATAGACTTATGCAGAGTGATTCGTGGAGATGCCTGTTAGAGGGTGGAACCACTCCTATCCTATGCAGGCCCTTTACATTGCTTTTCTAGAAAAATATGAAAACATTCCAAAAGAGGTTAATATCAAGGAATTCTGAACATGAAAAAGGACGAGTGTAAGGTGCATATTCTATTTAAAATTTTAAATTAAAAATTGTTGCTCTGGACTGAATGGAGTTCCCTTAAAATTCATTTGTTGAAGCCCTAACTTCCCCAATATGACTGTATTTGGAGACAGGGCCTTTAAGGAGGAAATGAAGGTTAAATAAGCTCATAAGGGTGGGGTATATCCCAAACATTGGTGTCTTTATAAGAAGAGGAAGAAGCAATAGGGGTAAGAGGTCACAGACAAGGCCAGGTGAAGACACAGCAAGAAGGCAGCCACCTGCAAGGCAAGGAGAGAAGCTTCAGGATAAACCAATCCTGACAACACCTTGTCCTTGAACCTTTAGCCTCCAAAACTGTGAGAACATAAATATCTATTGTTTAAGCCATACAGACCATGGTAATTTGTTACGGCAACCCTAGAACACTAATATAATATGTAAACAATATGTGTATAATATATAAAATGATAAAGCATAATAAAGTAAATACTATGAACACATACTAATCCTCTAATCTCAAAGTCACTGCCCCAGAGGCGATCATTATCCTAAATTTTGTATTCATCATTCCTTTGCTTTGGAAAAAAAAGTTTTATCACATACTTAGGTAGTATCTTAAAATATATTTTATTTAATTGGACAAGTTGTCTATCCCTCTGCCAATACCACACTTTCTTTCTTTGTTTTCTTTAACAGAGTCATGCCTCTCACTTTATTAATTCTCAAAATATTTTTCTTTTTACATACATACACAAACACTTTTAAGCATACTACACATTCTTAAATTCTACAGCTTTATAACAAATCTTATCTGACAGAGCAAATTCATTTTTACCCTTATTCTTCTTTAGGAGTCTGTTGGCTATTCTAGGCTCCTTTCTTTTCCATGCAAAATTTAGACCCAGGCAGAATTCGTCAAAAACCCTGTTGGGGTTTTTCATTGGAATCACATTGCTTTATGAGTCAATTTGGAAAAAACTGACATCTTGGCTATACTGAATCTATCATCTAGCAACTCTCCATTTAGATCTTTAATATTGCTCAAGAAAGTTTATAGTTTTCCCATAGAGATCTTGTATGCTTTTGTTCTTTTTATTTTTTATGTACTTCATGTCTTTGTGGCTGTCGTAAATTGTATCTTTTCTAACATTTGTTTATATTAGAAATGCAACTTATTTTTGTATTTTGATTTTATAGTCAGTCACCTTGCTAAACTCTCATATTGTTTCTAATAGTTTAGCTATACATTATTTTGAGTTTTCCATGTCATCTACAAATGAAGAAAGTTTTATTTCTTCCTTTCAAATGCTTATATAGTCACCTGCCGGTATGGGGGGTGGGGACAGGGAGGTTCCAGGGTGCCCTGTGGCTACTAAAATCTGAGGTTGCTCAAGTCCCTTGTCTAAAATAGCCAAGTATTTGCATATCATCTGCGTACATCCTCCTGCATATGTTAAATTATCTCTAGATTACTTGTAATACTTAATACAACGTAAATAGTTGTAAACCTATGTTGTTTAAGGAATAAGGACAAAAAAAGTCTGTACAATATTAAGTATAGACACAACCATCATAGGTCTCACTAGATGGTAGAGACATGCATTGTTTCACTGAGCTTTGCTTTATTTTGTGTCACGGATGTTGTGCTTTTGCACATTGAAGGGAAGACCATCCACCAGCAAAAAGATTATCACTTGCTTTATTGTGATACTTGCTTTATTGCAGTCTGGTCTAGAATGGAACTCGCCATATCTTTGAGGTCTGCCTGTACACATCAGCAATAACATAACATTTTTTTCCAAATATTTTAAATTCATGGTTGTTGGAATCTGTGAATGTAGACCACATAGATGTGGAGGACTAACTGAACTTGATATTTCTTTTCTGTTCTTGCTGTGGGGACTCAGACCTCCACTACAATATTAAATTGTCCTGTTCTGATTTTAAAGAAAATGGCTTTAGGAAGTCCTACCCACAGAAATCAGATAATAAAAAGAAGCAAAAGGCATACAAATTGGAAAGGAAGAAATAAAACTATCATTATTTGCAGATGACATGATACTAACTATATATGAACTCTAACGACTCCATCATAAAACTATTAGAACTGATAAGTGAATTCAGAAAAGTAGCAGGATATGAAATTAATATTCAGAAATTGGTTGTATTTTTAGACACTAATAATGACCTATCAGAAAGAGAAATTAAGAAAACAATCCCATTTACAACTGCATCAAAAAAATATCTAGAAATAAATTTAACCAAGGAGGTAAAAGACCTGTACTCACTCAGAAAACTATAAGACATTGAGAAGGAAATTGAAGAAGATACAAATAAATGGAAAGATATACCATGCTCATGGATAGGAAGAATTAACATCATTAAACTGTCCATATTACCCAAAGCAATCTACAGATTCAATGTAATCCCTATTAAAATACCAATGACATTTTTCCAATGACTGTTAATATGCTAAATGACATGTACAGATTGCCCCACCCCAATGTTAAATTATACTTGCATTCTTCTGATACCCCCCCTTTTAATTTAGCTGTTCTCTTTCCTGTTCTTTTTTAAACAAATTTTTATTGGAGAATATTGGGCAACAGTGTGTTTTTCCAGGGCCCATCAGCTCCAAGTTAAGTTGTTGTCCTCAGTCTTAGTTGCAGAGTGCCAACCATCCCATGGGGGAATTAAACCAGCAACCTTGTTAAGAGCTTGTGCTCCAACCAACTGAGCCATCCAGCTGCCCCTCTGATGCCCTTCTTACACGTGATGTATTTTTCTTTTTAAAAATACATTGCTGTATTTAGTTTGCTAATGTTTTGTTTAGGATTTGATATTAACATTCATGAGTGAAAATGAATTGTACTTTTACTTTCTCTTGCTTCTTTGTCTGTTTTGGATATTAAGGTTTTGATATAGATATAGATGAGTATTGTTGAGTGAGGGGATATTTCTTCTTTTACTGTTCTCTAGAGGAGTGTATAATTTTGAAACAATCTTTATTCAAAAGGTCAGTGGTCAGTTTTAGCCATGCAGGACTAGTTATTTATTTATTTATTTATTTATTTATTTATTTATTTATTTATTAGGTTTAACTAAATATTTAATTCTTTAATGGTCACAGATTATCTTGGCTTTCAATTTTTTCTTGAGTCACTTCTGGTAAAGTATAATTCTTAGGAGTCCTGACATTTTACCTAAGTTTTCAATTCATTGGTATAAAGTTGCTCATATCTTCTTATCTTTTAAACCTCTACTTGATTTGTATGTACGTACCCTCCCCTTTAATCATAATACAATTTATTTCTGTCTTTTTTGTTTAATTTTTAACTGATTAAACTTTCAGAGGTTTATCTATTTTTTAGGTCTTTTAGAAGCACCAATTCCAGGCTCTGTTGATCCCACCTGCTAAATGTACGTTTTCCCATTTCATTAATTTCTGCCCCTTGTTATCTGATTACTTTTTTTTTTTTAAAGGCTGTTGATCATTTTCTAACTAAGTCGTTAAATTGGAAGTTTAGGTCATTATAATTTTCATCCTCCCTCCTTTTCTAATGTAAGCATATAAGGTCATGTATCCTATAAATCTGATGCAGTTTTTGTCCAGTTAAAAGTACAGGTATCCTTTGCTTTCCAAAAGTTCACATTATGCCACTTCGCTTTTATGAAAGACCTATTAGTACATATATATATTCACTAACCGAAAAAAAGCTGAAGAGGATTTTCATTTTTATGAAAGAATCCATTATTGTACAAATGTAGGTCTTCTGTAAAAGCAAAGTGGTGTAAAGCAAGCTTTCGGAAAGCAGGGGATACTTTTCACTTTATTTTCAGCATAGGAAAGGTTGCAGAGGAATTCTACTTTCCGATAGTGAGGGAAACCTGTATTTCGTTTTCTTTTTTTGGTTCATGACTTATTCGATGGTCTTTTGAAAAAAGTTCCCAATATATAACATTTAAAAATTTATATTTTTGCTGTTGACTTTTACTTATATGTCAGAGGAGACAGTCCATAGTAAGACAATTCTTTGAAATTTATTGACAATTTGTGGTAAATTATGGTTAACCACTTGAGAAGAATACATATTCTCTAATTGTTGAATGTACAGGTCTATACAGACAAATGTATGTTAAAATTTATTATGATATTGAATTGATCAATTTCTTCCTTTATTTTATTAAATTTTAACATTTTAGTATATTTTAAGGCTATGTTATTATGGGTATGGAGGCTTAATATTGCTATATCTTTGTAGTGAATTGAACCTTTCTTTACTATGAAGTGACTCTTATCTCTAGTCATGTTTCTTACCTTAAAATTGATGCTCCAGCTTTTGTTTGTTTAGTGTTTGCAAAGCATAGCTTTTTACTATCCTTTTCTTTTTCAATCTTTTCATGTCTTTATGTATTCAGAGTGTCACTGATTGTAATTGCCAATGTATTTAGACTTGTTTCAAGTATCTTACCTTCTGCTTTCTCTTTGTCCCATTTTTTTCTATGCTTAAAAAAATCTTCTTTCTTCTTGCTTTAAAAAATGGACTGGTATAGTTTTCATTTGTATAAAACTTATTCCACTTTTTCTAGCTGTCGGCCTATAGCTTTCTTTTTAGATTAAGTACTGTTATCTTCATTTGCCATTAAGACAACTCCACCTGTCTTGCATGTTTACTGCTCACGCTTTAATTTTGTCCAGACTTTTTTTTTTCTGCTCGTTCCCTGTTTGTTGAGATTTTACTTCTACCTGTGGAAACTAGCAATAAAAAAAGTGAAAAAAAAATTAAGTTTTATGTAGGACTTGGTTGTTTTGTATTAAGATAGCTCTTCAGAGTAATCTGTTATATTGCCAGAAATAGATGTCTTCATACTGATTTTCTACTTGTTCCACTTCTGTGCTACTTGAATATTTTAAAAATAGTATAATTTTCATAAGAAAACTCTAGTTTCTAAAAAATTAATATAGTGATGCAGACTTTAGCAAAAATGTATTCCATCATTTTTCTTTCCAATTAAATATTTCCTTTAATTTTAATAATAGATAATAAAGTATGAATGTCAAATTCTAATGTTTAATTATATTATTTTTATATGTTACACCTCACTCTCTCCAAATTCTTTTTATTTGGCACAACAATAGATACAATTTAAATCTCATTAATATGAAAGTAGAAAGATGGAAGCCACAAAAAAATTTGTTACTTTGTATATAGATCAATGGATAGGTAATAACTATATGCTTGTAATTATCTAATCACACATTTGTAAATAAGTACTTTTCCTACATATATTAATAAAGTAAACATAAGCTATACCAAATTCTAAGTGAGTTTTAATAGAATAAGATGCTACGGAGATACATTAAGATAAAGCTAGACAAAATTAATAAATAAAAAAATGCATTTATTAGAATTAATGAGTTATTTCAAGACAAAATAAGATAAATATTTCTCTTTCTCTTTTTTTTCAATAAAAGAAAAAAACCTTAAGTATTTCTGGTAAGGACAAAAGTTCTTCCTAACACAGCTGATGAGCTATTTATGACACAGTATAAAAACTGAAACTACCCTGATAAAAAGCTTAATTATTTATTCTATGTAAAAGCTATATGAAAAGAAATTTAATCATGCCCTCATACTTGCAAAGTTATAACTTATTAAGCAGTAAAAGAAATGCTTAAACTAGGGAAATTAGATGTTACTCTTCAATGTTGGAAAGGCATGCTCCTAAACTCTTAAAACAGGTTAGCAATTTTGGAGGTTAATTTAAAAACATAGCAATATGATTTAGGTCAACTTTGAAATTTATCAGGAAACCAAATGTCATTAAACTGACTTTTTATTATTTTATCTTTGCTTAGAATAGTTAAAGATTAATACATAAAACCACTTTACTCAATAAACTATCATTTAAGGAGTGAAATTTATATATATATATATATATATATATATATATATATATATATATATATACTGCAGAATGCATTAAAAGAAAAAGGTAATTTATATGGCTTATCTATAATTCCTTGCATATGCTCTGAATTACAATAGGAAATACAGGAAACTTTTTTAAAGAGGGTTTCCAGGTCAATCCCAAATCTTGACTGTAACATAATAGCTAATTTCTGCATTGTGGGAACATTTTTTCAAGTAAATTTAACGTAATGACAACATGGAGACTTTAATTTCATTTGTTCCCATAACTTTAAGAAATATGTACTCAATCAGCTCACCAATTTTTGAAACATAAAGTTTAATTTCAAAGTGTGAAACAACTTTCCCTTTCCTCCGCTTTTCCCTATAGGTTCCCACGGGCAAGCCTATCGTTGAAGAAGGGAGAAGATGTAGAATATTAATACAGTACAGAAAGGGCAGGAGAAAGCAAAAGGGAAGTATTGGAGTGAATTTCTGGAGTCCTACACAGAAGAGATAAGTTTTCAACCTCCTTTTCAGATTTATATAATTTCTTACATTTTGATGAAAAGAACTTAGGGGAAGCAGTGAGAGACACATAATTACAACATCAATGGTCAGATTGTAAGAAACACAGAGAAAGTAGTCAAAAGTGGCATCTATTTATTTGCATAAGTTGTCCACTGAGCAAAGACATAGCTGCATCTTAGCAGCTTTCACTAGGCAATGATTTTGGACTCCAGGGAACATTTGTCAATGTCTGAAGATAGTTTTGATAATCATTATGGGTGTGTGTGTGTGTGTATGTGTGTGTGTTACTGGCATCTAGTGGGTAGAGGACAGCGATGCTGCTAAACTTCCTGCAATGCACAGAATAGCTCCCCCAATAAAGAATTGTCCATTCCAAAATGTCAGTAGGACTGAAGGTGAGAAACCCTGACTTACAGAGGTAGATGTGCTCCCCTCTTTCAGTTCAAGCTTGAATCATGGTTAAAAGAGCTAACATTTGGGGGAAGTGATTCACTATGAAAATAATTTGGATGCTTACTGAAAGCAAAAATTGGGATAAATTTCCGAGAGAAAGACAATGACCTGTACCTGACACCTAGAAATTTTAAATGATACAATGAAGTTTTAAGATGAAAGTTAATCTAGTTCCACATTATCTGTGGACATCAGTCACCTATGGTTGCCACAAAGTTTTGAAGACTTTCCTTATAGCTTGTTAATTTTCTACCATATGATCCCAATCTTCTTTGGCAGAAATCAGAAAACTAGCCTTCTCAGACTGTCTTACAGTAAGGAAAGTACTTTAGGTCCCAAGAATCAAATTCAAAGAGTGTGATTTGAAATTGGACGTAAGCAACCTATGGATGCACCTCTTCTTAGAGAACTTGATTTGTTGGTTGAGTCATTAGGTTCTTTGGGGATGATAGTGGTGTTCAGACTGATGGAACAAAAGCGCTGGTAAAAAGTAGTGTTTTTGCTAGAGGATTTCCCGGAATATGCTTATACAGTGTGATTGACTGGGTAACTTCAGAGCTGGCTCTCTGGCCCTGCTGGAATCTGTTAGCTACCTAACTGCTACCTTTTATATGTCTCTTTTATTGCTAAACTGGCTAGAGAGAATTATGTGATTTGTAATAAAGACTCGTGACTCACACAGATGTATGATTTAAAAATACTTCTTCCCTAAACTCTTTTGTTAACTAATAAAGTTACCAGAGATTCAGCTGTAGGCTTAAGACACGCTACTAAACCATGGTGTTTTGGATCTGGTGCTTATAGTATTTTCATTAACAACATGTACTGTACTTTGGAAAGGATGGTAAAATAAGAGAAAAGTTCAAGGCTGTGGCATTCAGGATCACTATTTAACATAACATTTGTACACAGCAGGCATTGAATAATGTTAGCTAATGTTAACTTGAATTCAAAACAAAATCACTACATTGTAATAGTGATCAAGTATTTAAAATAGTATTGCTTTCTAATGTTAAGTAGAAAAAGCACACACAGGAGTAGATCATGCTCTAAAATATATGTATGTCATATGTATGTACGGCAAAAAGAAAGCTAGACGTGACAATTCAAGAGGACAGCATGATCTGTATTATTATTTTGCATCTGCTGTACCAGTCTGCACATCTGCCTAAGAGCTCATCTTCCTCAGTATCCCAGAGTCCTGAGAGGATGTGTTCTGTCCTCATATCTCAACCCCAAGGCGAGAGACTAGACTGGTCACCTCCAGCCTCGCCTACTACTGGAAAACACTTAAATGGAAGGCCAGCAGCAGCTAGGCTTTCATTTTCATCTCTTTACTATTACTTTAAATTTTAGGTTATACTTAGAAAGTGTTCAATAAGCAATAAGCACTTGTTAATTAAATATAATTTATGGGGATCAAAAAAATATGAGAGAACAGGACACCTTAATAAGACTCAGAAGAGGAAATACAGAACCTGGTCTCATACTGCATAGTACGTATTACTCCAGGGCCTTTTACATTGTAACAGATAATATGACAATTGAGGATTGTTAAACACCTACATACACACTCAGAATTGTTCCACCTTCTATCAGACTTTGTAATTAAAACATACTTGGGCATATTCACCTGTGTGTATACACACATGATGATATTTATTTAGTCTGGACCAAGTACATAGGCCTGTATGCAATGTATTTACGAAGCTTTGCAACAATTCTTGGTGTGGCAAATTGACATCCAGTTACTCTTAAATCAGTCATGTAATCAGGTAAACCTAGATTCAACACTTAAAAGGAGAGCACTGGAAAAAGGAGAGTATGGAGGAAAGCCACAAAGTCAATTATATTATTATAAATAATTCTAATTAGTAAATACCAAAAAATGGATTGTAGTCACCTGATAACTATTGAAAATATTTTATTTGTCTTGTAGTTTCATTGAGGATATTCCAATAAAGGTAACAGGTTTCAGTCTCCAAAAAAAGATGACTTATATGTAGATAGAAGCTATCCATTTAAAAATTTAAGCCATCATCCATATTTATATCGTATCAATATCATTAGTTTGAAATTTGCAATATCTTAAGTGTTCTATTATACTCTGGTCCAGAAAGTCTTATGGTTTATCAACTATTAGAAAGATAATAGATGTAATGTACGATACATGAAAGCAAAGATGGTATTTGTAAAACCTCTCATTTCAGTAATAAATACAGAAGCACACGTTTGTATTTTCACCCATAGTAGACACAAATCAATAAGGATCATTATCTGGTTATTCAGTATGTACTTCTCACTGTAATGAAATGCTTTTACTGAACAAGAGCTATACACTGAATTGACTGACGTCTACCAAAATCATGAATGGAAATAAAAAATAAGTGTAAAAATAAAATCAAAGATATTCTCTCCCTCTCCTCCTTGAAAACTTTGAATAGTTAAGCCTACTGAAAAATTAGGCCTGCTTGCTTTTCTGTGGTGTTATAGAACTAATTTTTCCATTTTCACTAACGTTTGTTCTTATCAAAGTTAAAATTTAATTTTGTAGCTATATCAATACATAATTCTTTTAAAAATTAGATACAAACAAAACCAATACAATTAGATACAAACAATACAAAATTAGATACAGCTAAACTATGTGTTTATTCCAGTATGCAACTAAAAATTAAGATGTGGGTCTACATTACATTATAGAGAGCTAATGAGAATGACTAATCAAAGGCTAAATTACATTTCCACAGCTAACCTGCTAGTGGAGTTGGTAAAACTCATTGCCAGAATTGTAGAAAATAACACTGACTGCCCAACGCCCTAACTTCAAGTACAAGTGACTTTCCATTAAATATTTTTGTATATTTAACTATTAAACTCGTAAAACTTGGGCCCACTATATTTTCTTCCACTTATTTCACTTCACTTAAACTCATGCTCTCTTTGCTAACTTTTCCCACCTTACTTTTTGTTTTAATTTCTGTATTTCCACTTTTTATTGTGTTTAGAAGTCTTACAGTATTTTTATTAATAACATGTACTGTACTTTGGAAAGGAGGAAACCCTCTCTATTCAAGGTTGTTTCTCCAAATTTATCACTACTACTTTTCAGAAATATTGCATTATAACGTTTTCCTACCAGTGAGAGCTCACAGCGTAATCATGAATTACAGTCCTTTACACTCAAGAATGATGATAATGATCCAAAAACTATTATAAGGCCATTAGTTTGTGTAGGGTTTCTAGTAGTAAAGGATGGATTTTTATTAATGAACCCATATTGTTTTCGCTGTGTACCTCTGAAAGTCAATGGTAGGAGTTGTATGGCCTGAATTGGTGTTTATCAGTTAACCATAAAGAACCCAACAATCAGAAAAAACAAGACAAATATTTTCTTAGAAAAATATCCTCATTATTATTATGTTAGCTACCTAATACAGATGTCTAGAGTGTATTTGCTGTAACATTTAGCACACCATAGACATTCAATAAATAGGTAATGTTAATAAGACTAATGTTTATCTTCAAATAAACTGATTTGGATCACAAAATACTTCCTTTTTTTTTTTTTTAGATTTTATTGGGGAAGGGGAACAGGACTTTATTGGGGAATCGTGTGTACTTCCAGGACTTTTTTTTCCAAATCAAGTTGTTGTCCTTTCAATCTTAGTTGTAGAGGGCGCAGCTCAGCTCCAGGTCCAGTTGCCGTTGCTAGTTGCAGGGGGTGCAGCCCATCATCCCTTGCGGGAGTCAAGGAATCAAACTGGCAACCTTGTGGTTGAGAGCCCGCACTCCAACCAACTGAGCCATCCAGGAGTTCAGTGGCAGCTCAGCTCAAGATTCCGTGTTCAATCTTAGTTGCTGGGGGCGCTGCCTACCATCCCTTGCGGGACTCGAGGAGTTGAACAGGCATCCTTGTGGTTGAGAGCCCACTGGCCCATGTGGGAATCGAACCAGCAGCCTTCGGAGTTAGGAGCGCGAAGCTCCAACCACCTGAGCCACCGGGCCTGCCCCATACTTCCTATTTTTCTAGTCCCATCTTTGGTAATCAAAATCACTGACTTCCATAATTACCCCCCAGTATGGGTTAGGAGTTTTTACTTCATACCTCCACAGAGCATTGTGCTGACTTTTATCACATTTATTACATTGCATTGTCATGATTCAATTTGCTTGTCTGAAGCAACTTGACAATGGGGACGATATCTTCTCTGCCTGCAACTTTAAGCCAACCATAGTACCTGTACATATGTACATGATTCATGCTGAATGAATGAATGAATACAAGTGAAAGAAGCTTTTTCAACAGAGCTTTCAATCATTAATACTAATGGTGAATTTAATATATTGATTTTTTAAAATAGGAAGGTCACTAGATATTTAAGAGTCATAATATTGGTATTATGGGGGAAAATTTACTGGAAAAAAAAATCACTTTCCTATTCCTGATTGAGTTATAACAGTTAGGAGATTAGAGAACCTAAAATGGCTTGCATAAGAAATATAAGAACCATCTGAAGTAATACAGACCTCAACTTGAGATTCTGTGGCTTTTGTTCCCACTTTAAATTATGAATTTCTTACTAAAAGAGAAGAAAGTTTAGAGAAGCTTCAGCAAAATTTTGAAAATCTCAAAGTTCTAGAATTAACCTAGTATTTTTTATAGCCTAGCTTCTTAGAGTATTTTTTTTCCCTCCATCTGCTGGCTGTTGATATGCTGCAACCTTATATTCAGATTACAAAAACACAGCAAGAATGAGTTACTTTTTAAATATGTTACAATAAAAATTTAACTTCAAATCTTGGTGTGAGACAGTTATTCTCTCACTAAAAAGTATGAATGAAAAAAAAGTACGTCAATATTGGTGCTGAATCCTTTCTATATAAATAAGAGCTTCAATATTTAATTCTATAAAATAATTTTACATGACACGTGACTATTTTGTCAGAGAAAGTATATGGTCATTCAATGCGCAAAAATATTATTGACATGTTTTATTCAATATGTTTCAAAAGTACAGTATAAATTCTTGGTGAGAATAAAAATAAAAACCAAGAATCAAAAAAATTATTTGCTGAAATGCTTATACATTTATCTTTCCTTAGAAAGTTATTAAGTTTTCCATGAGGAAACAATTCTTCATCTCTCTTACCATTTATAATGTTAATGATAACATTCTTTCTTATATAGAAGCATCAAAACAATTTTAAAATCCTGCTTCAAACATTACTCATATATTCACACATACTTGGTCCCTCTTAGTTTACCCCTCCTACTTATGCTTTTGATTTTGGTTTAGACTCTTGAATTCAAAAATTATACCAGGTGATATCTAAATCTATGACAATCTTTATCTTCCCATTATCTATTAAATGGTAAATATCTTTAAAAAATTAAACTATGGTACTGCTTAGTCCTCTGGAGTTTACTTTGACTTACCAACTCTCAATGTCAAACAACCAAAAAGTAATATTTGACTTCTGAACAGAGAACAAATATTAATTTGCTTATAAATACAATATAACTTATGAATACAAAAATGTAGAATTTATACTTTGAGAAAGGTAAAGGAAGCAAAACATAACGTTACTTCCTGTAGGTAAATAGACATAATATATGCAAATAATATACATAATGTAAATATACACATCTTGCCATTTTTAGAAATTGTGGTATACTCAAGATATTTAAAATTGAGAATATTTTAATAATCATCCCATTTAAAAAATAAAACATACTATAGTAATTTATGATAGAAAGCAAGTGTCAAAAACGAGGCAATTTCTTAGTACAAAACCTTTTTAAAAAACAAACAAACATTTTTCCCAATTTACTATATAATCTACCACGTTTATCAAGTGGTAACAATGATATACTATAAAATATATAGGGCAAAAAAGTTTCCTGGGCAAAACTTTTGTTATACTTAAACTAGCCAGGTAAAGGGGTGGGGGATGAAGAACACATATGTGTGGCAGGTGGGGCAGAGATTGCGGAGAGAATGAATGCAGTAGTTTTATGTCTCTTGAAATAGCTATCTATTGTACATCCTCTAAGGGCATTCACTTAAAATATTAATATGCTGAATATGTATAGTATATTTACATAAAGAACTTAATATGGCTCAAAAACAATTTACCTTTTCTTGAGGGAGGGTGATTATTAATCAACATATTAAATTTGCTTCATAATTTTATCAATTTGGACAAAGAGCAAGAGACAGATTTCTAAGGTTTGGCCTTTTTTCTTATGTACCTGGGAAATTTGACCCATTATAGCAAAATAGGCTTTAACTCTTAATGGTCTTAGTCAACTTCAAGAAAGTATTACAATTTTTTAATTTCAGTATACATTGAAACTTAGAGAAATGTTGCAAGAATAGGATGAGGAACTCTCCAGAAACTTCATCCAGATTCCTCAATTGTTTACATTTTGCCCCATTTACTTTGTCATCTAAGTATTAATTTGTTCTTTTGAGAGAAAATTGGAGCAATATGTCAATTTATCTCTAAAAACTTCAGTAAGCATTTCCCTAGAACATGGACATTCTCTTCCATAACCACAATACAATTTTTAAAATCAAGAAATTTAATATATTTAATCCACAGTCCATGTTTAATTTAAAAAAAAATTATTGTCCGAAAATTCCCTCTGTAGAATTTTACACTAAAAACAAAACCAAACCAAACCAAACCCTGGGCCAGGATCCAATCCATTATCACTGCTTACATTTGGTTGTTAAGTCTCTTTAGTTTCCTTTAAAATGGAACCTTTAACTCTCCTTCTCTTCCTTGATCTTGACATTTCTGAAGAATGCAGGTCAGTTACTTTGTTAAATGTCCCTCATTTTGAGTTTGATGTCTCCTCATGATTACCTTTAAAAGGCTGTATTTTGGCGAGAATACTGTGTCCTTTTCAAATGCATCTATGAGGACGCACATGAAATGTGAGTTTAATCCAATATCGGTGGTGTTATCTTTGATCAGTTTGTTAATGTGATACGCATCAGTTTCTCCACTGTCAAATTACTATGTTTCCTTTATAATAAGTAATTTGTTGGGAAATATTTTGAAACTTTTATATGAATTTTTACTCAATAATTTTAGCATCCTTTGATGATTTTCCAACTCTATTATCCCTTGTGTTAGTTGGCATTATAATTTGAGGAAGAGGTTTCTCTTCTATCTCATTTATTTATCTACTCCTTTATATTGATATAGACTGATGGATTCTCATTTTATTCAGTGTGTTATAATTCATTATTATCATTATTCATTTTGATGCTCAAACTGTCTCAGATCGGGCCAGCGAGAGTCTTTTTAAGCTGACTCCTACTCCAAATACTTTTTTGCAAATAATTTTTCCTTAAAAAAAAGCCCAATTATTCTACATTTCACTCCAAAGAAATAAAATATT